>NC_048299.1:173244454-173315474 GCF_013100865.1 Trachemys scripta elegans
CAATCAACTCATCACTCAAGACATACGCCCGTCAAGATTACAGGCTTGTATGCAGTTGTGTGTCATTTCCGTAACAACATTTAATCTCTTTTTTTTATTTTGCTTGTTTAGCAGGCTGGTTATTTTGCATTTCACTTGTTCTGGTATCTAAAATAAATGGTATTTGTGGCTGGAAGGAAAAGGAACGCAGAAAGGTTATAACAGCATTTCCTGTTGCAGAGCTCATATATTGTAGGATGCTAATGCACTGCAATGGGAACACAAATCATATAGAATGCTCAGGTTATTCTATTACTGTGTTTCAGTTCTTTCCATAGGCAATTTGGGAGGAAATATCAAACTCAGCGTTAAAACTGGCACCCGTTCATATCCTTGTAGGCAGTGTGGGCAGAAAAGCCCTGGACTGAAAGAGCCAGGAGCCTGAACTAACACGCTCATCCATAACAATTCAGGGTTGAGGCACATTGGTGGATTGGGAAGATTGCCTTACCATTGTCCATGCTGCTTCTATTCTGTAATTTTCAGAGGTGTTAAGTCCCTGGAAGTCCAGCTGAAGTCAATGAGAGCTGCAGGTGCTCAGCACCTCTGAAAATCAGGCTCTCTGTGGTTAATAAAGTCCTACACTAGATTCACTTACATTTATTTTTCATAGTTTTTTTTTTTTTTTCAAATAACAATTGTAGGAATTCATTTCAAGAAAGAGAGGTCTCATGCAAATCTCTTTCAGTTAGTACTTAGGAATGCCCTGGAAAAACATAAGGCTGAATTAATTTTGCATCATGTGGATCTTTATTTACATTTACATACATTATAATTGTGTTAAAATTGTTGCATAGTTTATGCACACATTTATTTGCAGAAATGATCCACCAGCTAGCACCATGTTAACCGTCACATTTAAAGATGTGGAAAAAGGAGTCACATAGTAACAAATAAGAATGTACGTGTGTGTTGTCTAGCGATGCCGAAAGAAGGGGAGGAGACATTTGACATGGGTTTAATCAGGCCACAACTTTATTATTAGATGTCTGAGACTACCTGGTAGATAACAGTGTACAGTCCAGGTAACCCCATGTTTATTCTGTAATTACCCGGGGAGCTTTTACCAGCTCCCCCTCTTTTTCCCTCCAGGTCCCTCCAGCAAATCCATTTCCGGGACCTTACCATCCACCCTCCACCCCCTCGTAGGAGGGTTAAGGTGGGCTATAATGGGAGGCTGGCTCCCTGCCGTACCAATCATAGGAGTCCCCAACCACTCCCTATTCGTTCCTTTAATGAACACCTCTTTTGAAGTCCTTTTCCAAGCCATTTATCCAATCACTGTATACCTTTCCCATTGAGTACCTGCACTGGACATCCGCCCTACACTTAAATAATGAGTTGTGACATATAGCCTACCATCCATCACGCCATGCATGAATAGACCCCTTCCTGAAACCCACTGTGGGGAAGGTGGAAAAAAAAAACAACTGCACCCAAGCCAATATGGTGGTAAGGGAAATATTCCTTCCCAGTCCCCCTAAAAAAGGGGTGGCTAGCATAATGCCCACAGCAGGTGTTGACCAAACCTGGTATTTTACCACCTAAAAGGGAGGGAGGGTGGGTCCTGCTTCAGCCTTGGTCCGTGTAAAAAGGAAGGCTTCAGGCGCTGAGCTGCTGCTTGGAAACCCTGCCGTTCCCAGGGGATGAGTCATCAACCACGCTGACCCCTTTTTGCAGCTGTTTTCATCTCTCCCCTCTCCCCTCCCCCCACCAGCCATAAAGCACTGTTCCCATCGCTCGGCCGGCCAGCCAGCCAAACACCCCCCACTTAAAGGTGCAGGGCAGTCATTTGCAAGAGACAAGCAGCTGCCTTTGAAGCATGAAATCTTAGGCCAGTTCCAGTTTAGTACTTGCACACAACAGTCCATAATCATCTCTGACCTACTCTTTTGACCTCTCAATGGATTTACACTAGAGTTGAGTTTGTCCTGCTAAATTCAGCCTCCAGATGTGAGATACCTGTAACTGGTTACGGTTCTAACTGGTGCTAAGCACTCTCAGCTTCCACAGAATGCTCAACAACTCACAAGATCAGGCATCAAGTCTAGAAGCATGTGGCTTGATCTACACCTAAAACTTAGGTTCATCTAGGTACATCGCTCAGACTTGTGAAAAATTTCTAACCCCCAGTGTAGAGACAGCTAGACCAGAAGAAGGATTCTACTATCCAGCTACTGGTTCCTGAGGGGGTGGATTTACTACAGTGTGGAAAAACCCCTTCCATTGCTGTAGTAAGTGTTTACACTACAGAACTACAATGGCACAGCGGCAGCGTACTGCAGTGCAGACATACCTGTGAAACGTAGCAATTTTAGTTTGCAGGGGTGTCCGCGTGAGCCTTCTTTCAGTTTGGTTCATGTGGGTTTGCATCCAGAATTTTGCTTTATTTCCAAATCTTGAGGAGACCATTCATCTGAAATCTCTTGAATGTTGTCTGATTTCCATTTGAATCCATAAGCTGGTTCTGATTCATTCAAGTCTGGCCCTGGGCTCACTGAAAGCTAAGCCCAGCATACTTGAAGCTGGAGAAAGGTTCATCTAAAGTTCAACAGGGTTGTTGGAGCGGTTTGTCTAACCAAAAAATATCCACATAAATGAAACACACTTACATGAAAGAGAGTAATTCTCTTAAACTCAGATAAGTCACCATTATAAAATCATTTGCAGGGTAATGATCTATATTTGTCATTAGGATAATGACACATATGCTGGGTAAAGGATATGAGTGTTGCTCTTCTAGAGCAGTAGTTCCCAAACTGGGGTTCGCGAAATGTTACAGGGGGTTCTCAGGAAAAAACTCCCTAATGGCGGACAGAGCTGTCCCTAGGGACCCCAGGCAGCACAGGGCCAGCTGCCCAAAGCCCCTGAATGTCCAAGAGCTAAGAAGATCAAAGCAAGCATTTCTATCATACTGAGGAGATTTAAACGTCAAGATTCCTTATAAGAAATGGAAAGGGAGGTGGCTATTTTTTGCTGTTTTTAAAATTAAATAGGCAGCTTGTATTGTTTTTAAAATTATTATGAAGAACAAGTTTAAGCTTTGTTGTAACGTGCGTTGTTTGCCTGGACTGCTCAAGACCTGAATGCTTGTGTAGGGGGAACTCTTTGAGTTGTCGTCTTAAATACCTTCATGCTGTTTCACATCTGATACTCCTTGATGAAACATAGGAGCCTTGTCTTATAACAGGCTTATTCAAAGTGATACAAGCTACGGAAGTGAGATCTTGGAAGAGTGTTGCCATTTTCATAATGTAATACAAATACTGTAATGATAAATAATTAATAGTGTGTAATAAGCATGTCATAAAAACACATTTTATATTTCCAAGATCACGGCTTTCATAATTTATACTCAGGTAAAGGAGAAAATCCCTGGAAATATTCATTTTTAGGAGGGGGTTTGTGAGACTTGACATTTTATTGAAAGGGGTTCACAAGTTGTTAAAGTTTGGGAACCTCTGTTCTAGAGGGATGGATACTTTAGCTGATGGTAGAGTTAAAGACCAACACTTTAAAAAAAACAAACATACATGACTGGAAACACAAGCCTCTGGATACATTGCAAAACAGTCCCTGCAGAGAAGCTGCACATTTAACTTCAAATGTCTCTTTAAACTTAAACGTTAATGAATAATAATTAAGGCTGTGAGTTTGTCATGGAACTCATGGATTTCGTGACTTTCTGGGACTTCTGCAGCCCCTGTGCCAGCCGCACCAGCTGCTGCTGGGGCAGTCTTGAGCCCCCGCGCCACCAGCAGCAGCAGGAGTTTGGGAGTTCGAGGGGGCTGGGGGTTGGGGCATAGGAGGGGGTGAAGGCTCTGGGCGGTACTTACCTTGTGGGGGGGCTCCCTGGAAGTGACGACATCCTTCAGCTCCTAGGCAGAGGTGTGGCCAGGCAGCTCTGCATGCTGCCACTGCCTGCAGACACTGCCTGCAGCTCCCATTGGCCACAGTTCCCAGCCAATGGGAGTTGCGGAGCCGGCACCCGGGGCAGAGGCAGTGTGCAGAGTGCCTGGCCACGCCTCTGCCTAGGAGTTGAGGGAGGAGGATGTCGCCTCTTCCGGGGAGGCACGAAGCCAGCCAGGAAGCCTGCCAGCCCCGCCAACTGCCCCTCTCCCCCCCGAGCACCAGCAGGGGTCCTGGGCCACCCGACCCCAGCAGCCGCGGCCCCCTCCCGCCCCCAGGATTTAGTCAGGGGCATATAGTACAAGTCATGGACAGGTCATGGGCTGTGAATTTTTGTTTACTACCCGTAACCTGTCCGTGACTTTTACTAAAAATACCCGTGACTAAAATATAGCCTTAATAATACTTTGAATTTATGTCAAGTCTATTATTTGAAGATCTGAGGGCTTGCCTGCAAATGAAAATTATTCTGGAGTAAGGTAGGCCATCGTGTCAACACTCTTATTCTGGAATAAGAGTGTCCACAATGAGGAGTTATTCTGGAATAGCTATTCTGGAATAATTGGTGTGTAAACAGGCCCTAAAGTTCTGATCCAGAAACACTCATTGACTTCAGTGGGCTTTGGATCAGGCCCTGAAAGCCTTACAACAACTTGGTGAGTTTGGTAAGTCTTAATGTTGCTAAACCCATTTTTTCAGAGAGATAAATTGAGGAACAGGGAAGTTTAAATGACGTTTCCAAGGTCACATAGTGAGTCAGTAGCTGAGCTGAAAACAGAGCCCGGGAATCCTGGTGTCCAATGCCATTGCCCTAAACCATTTAAATAATGCCACCTCTTTGGTGACATATAACACGTATGTAAGAACAAGCTTGTTGCAAAGTATTGACTTTTTCATTCATCCTGTCTCTTTTAGGTTTCATAGACCGTAGCAGTTCAATTCTACTTGACTACTATGCCATCTTTAAAACCTAACTAAAAAGAACCGTAAGTGCTGGTATTATTCACTTCCTGTTGCGTACAATGTAAATCTTCTGAACTGCCTTTTTAAAATAATTAAATTAAAGAGATAAATGAAAATAAAGGGGGGGGGAGAAGCAAAAATGGAAATTGTACTTACATGTGATGGGTACTGCTACATCATCAGACCTGCTGGCACAAGCTTCGATAATAGAAAATACCTCTGGTGGGAATCATACCAAGAGCTGGCATCTATGTTTATGACTTCCTGACATGTGGATTCACCATATTTGTCCAAGCCCAACTGGGAATGCGTCCATTCTGTCTTCAGTCACCCCGCATCCTTGCAAGCATCTGTCGCCTGACTCCAAAGAAAGCTGAGGCACTTGGTGGTGTTCTGGGAATGACTGTGCTGGGGGAAGCCTCCAAGAGGCCTGCAGCAACGTTAAAGCACTTTTAGTCCAAACACTTCATTCAGCTTAGGAGCACCTTAGAAGGACAATGAGGGAGGAGAACTGCTCTCAGGACCTGCCCGCTTTCCGAGTACAAAGAAATTCACTTTCCATGGAGGAGTTTGTGACCGGTTGATCTTCACCATTTTGGTTCACAAGAACAAGAACAGCATTCCTTACTGAAGGGTGGTTTGGCTCAATCAACTTTTTGTTTTCCAAACCTAATTATGACTCCACAAACATTAAGTAACAATAATATTGGTAAATAACAAGCAAAAGGCACTGCCTTGACCTTGTGTAGTCATTGGTACCTGTGCCTAGTGATCGTAAAGGCGCGTAGAGCACAATCAAATCAGAATAGCTGGGTTTTCCCTCCAGTTCACGCAGGCGTAAGGCAGCAGTGACTCAGGTCCAAGGTCTGGATTCCAAGAAGGTATCCATGGGATATGTATTATTCTGTATGTCTGAGATTTTTAAAGGGCAGATTGGGCATGTACAGGCCTGCACTTCAATCATATTGAGAATAATCTTTTCTTGGTTCTGGTGTAGCAAAACGTGGGCCTTGTGTAACAAAAATATACTATTGTATTGTTATGGATGGCTCAGAATTGTCTGCAGTATTTAGAATCAAGGCAATAGGCAAAAACCCAGAGGCTTTTTTATACTGGCATGCTTTTATCTGTTAAAATGGCTACTTACAGCTCAGTACTCACTCTAGCCCTGACCCAGCAAAGCAATTCAGTGGGTCAAGCATGTGCTGAAGTGCTTTGCTGGATCAGGACCAGAGGGTTCAGCGCCTTGCAGCATCCAGCCCTGACACAATATAAACCTATCAAGCTGGAAACAAATGTCTGTGATTTAATCCCTTATGAGAAAATATACTGCTGCACTCTGTATAAATGGGCCAAAACGCTGAACTAACATTACTGTAAGTTGCAATGCTCTGGATCGTGACTGTGGAATAATATCAAATGTTGTTTTGCTTTTTAAAGTTTGTGCAGGGAGGCCTAGGTTTTCTATGACCACGGTATCCTTTGCAAGAGTTCACGTGCACACACAACCACTCACCCTTCCTCCTATTCTTCCCTGGAGTGCCCTGGTAATACAATACCCACCCCCTCCACTGATTTCAGATTAGCATCAGATTGAGGTTGCTTTAACAGGTGTATATTATGTGTCCAGTTATGTGCAGCACACGCTCAGCTCCTCTTGGACCTGTTTCTCATCCCACTTGCCCTGGTGTAAATCAGCAGCAACGCCATCTAACTCAGTGAAGTTACATTAGTATAAAGCCCACGTAAATGACATCAGAATAATGCCTATTGATTTCCTTAAGGAACTGAGGCGGGTCAGCACCTACCAGGATTGGGCTGTATCTGAGAAGAGTGGAAGCATTTCAATCTCATCTGAGGTCACCCATGTGACTTATGAATGAGCATTTGGGGAATATTGAATGTCTGTTACAGGGCGGAGGGCATTAAAAAGAAAGCAAAGAGCACCTCAGCCATTCCCACAGGAGCCAAAGTACTGACTGTTGCCCTTTTGCCTCATTTCTATTTGAGGTAATAGGTCTTTGAAGTTATTACTTAGCACTGTTAGTGGTTTCACAATAGCCTAAAAATAAAGATGATTCCTGCATCCTCATCACACGCACAGGATATACTTACCTGGACTTGTCAAAAGAAAATAATAGTCCCAATACACTCTGGGTGAAGATGATTTATCTTAGACAGAGGAAGCCCTGCCTTCTGTATAAATATGATCTGCCAGTGACGAGTTCTAACTGTCTTGATTGCAGGACATTGCAGATTAAAGTTAGTGGGGAAGTACAGTGCAGTTCCTCAGACAAGAGTTCACCAGCAGTGAGAACCTGATGTTCAACGTTATCAGCACAGTGCAGGAACAGCAGAGCAGGTATCCGCCTAGCACATATTGCTGCAGGGTTTTTTCCCTGAAACCACAGGTGTGCATATTATTAAATTCACTCTCACATATGGCTTGAAAGAAGAAAACAAAGGTCTTGGCATTATGAAATGGCCTGGCAACATGGCTGCTTCAAACAGCTGCAAGCCCCGGGATTCAGAATGTGACCTCCCACAGCTGCCCACATGTCCTGGCATCTCTGCCTGGTTGTCTGAGGTTAAGTCAGATGGGAGGGCTGAGGAAGCAGTAGCGACAGAAATCAGAGTATTCAGAACTTGTGTGTTGGTGGGAGGCAATAAGGAACAGAACGGGTGGATTTGGGTTTCTTGTTAAACAGGAGGAATGAGAGGCTGAGATAAGGGGATAGGCATCAAGCTGTTGCTATCACTGCAGACTTCTCGGGCAACACTAAGCCGCTGGTGGAGGAGCACGCACAGGAAATGCCACTGTAGCAATACAACCTGTCCCTTGTGTGTCAGGGCCATGTCGCAACCCCCAGTACACCTGCAGGTCAGGCAGCCGGACTGAACTGGCCCTGCTCAGTGGTTTTCTAGTTTACCCAGAATCAGGTCTCTACTGTATGGTCACAATATTGCAGGCTACCATGTGGCTGGAGATAAGGAATAAAGCCAGATCCCACTGAACTCCCAGGAAGTTTTTTTCAGGATTTGCTCGGCACTGAGACAAGATGTGGAAGGCGTTTGAGGTATTCTTCCATTTGCCTGACATTCTAGCAGAAGACATTGCAGTTCCGCTCTGATCTGAAACAGTGGAACTGCCATGTTTCTCATGAGCTGCAGCTACAGCACACTGCGGGAGAATCCAGGTGAAATGCCCAGCATAGCAGCATCAGTCCATGCTACACAGCTGGCATTTCTTCTCCCCCGAGCCTAAGGATGTTTGGGTGTTTAGCAGGAATTATGCCCTGACAAGGCATCTTCCTGAAAGGTGACTTGTTGGTGACTGAACACTGCATTGTGCCCTCAGTTTACTTACATCACTCCGATTGACATTCATGGAAGTTTAAGAGAAAAATGAGGACACACTATTTTTTTTTTAAATCTATTTTCTGCAGAAGTGCAAATGCTTTTCCCATCAAATACTCTGCTAAAGCCATGTCCGCTGAGTTACTGTACTTGGGATTCCATCTGAAACAAGGAGTGAGCTTTTCTTAAAAAAAAAATTGGCCAAGTAGAGCTAATAATAAAGCAGATAATTTTTCTACTGAACGTTCAGTTATCAGCAATGAGTTTCATTTGGATTAGAAGGATTTATAATCATAATAGCACACAATTCACTTTAACCAGCTTAAAGAAACAAAAGTAGGTTGATGAGAGCAAAATTTTCATCTACTCATCATTGATTGCTAAAAACTATGTGGAGGAAAAAATGCCAATGGTGAAAAAGAAAATATATTAGTAATAATCTAATGAATCAATGTTAATACTTACAAGGTGTAATGCAACATCTGCTCTAGAACTTATGGAAATATTAGTGGAAAATTGAAGGGGAAAAAACAAGGAGTTGTGGTAAAAATAATCATAAAACTTCTAATTGAATGTTTTGCTTAGTTTGAGAAAGTGACACAAACTACTGAGAAGTGATGGTGACGTCTATTCCTCCACCTCCAGGCCAGAGATCGTGTAAAATAGAGCTGAGTGAACTATTCATAGTGAACAATGTACTGTGCATTATCCATTTCAGATCGGAGTAGGTTTCAGGGTATATATAAACTCTTTGGGGCAGGGCCTGTTGTGCATCTGGTGCCTAGGACACGCTACCAGGAAAAATAGTGAATAATAATAATAAGCTTCTATTTTTACTAATTTATTTATTTGTAGTTGTTCAATGAACCCTTGAGAGGTTTCAACCTCAGGGTTACATGCAAGCACTTCACTTTGTCATTGACTATTCTCTCTTCATCAGGTGTGATTGGTCACCTGAATAACATGTTACTGCTTCTGCATGCCGACTGGACAGCTGAAACTTTATAAACAGGAGGAGAGCACTTCCAAAAATGACCAGCAAATACTTACATTCACACACACATACCCATGTTCACATGCAAATAGGGTTATGACACGCAGAACATCCATCCCCCAATGTTCCTGCAAATAAACCCACTTTGTACAAATATCCATGGAAGAAAAGGATGAAAACTTGGCCAACAGAAATGGTTACAAATGCCCACTGCTCACCCAGCTCTAATTTAGTATCACTTCTATAAAAACGAAGTATGTGAAGGGTACATTAACTGCTTTTCCATGCGTCTCTCATACTCCAGAACCAGTTGCATTTTCCAGCTGATATACAAGTGTATGTACATAGTTTGTCTTTGTATAGGAGTGAATGTGGTGACTGTCAATCATGTGCTCTTCCAGTATTGTAATTTAACAGATTATGACTGTATGAAAACTGTGTAAATAACTAGAAGAAAAAGTAAACTGGATCTCTATGTCCTAGATTTTGTACATACTGAAACTGCATGGAATTTAAATTATTGTTTGTCTCTGATGTATGCAGTTTCTTTAAAAAAAATCATTTTAAAAAAACCTTTCCTAGTCTTGTGTATTTTATTCACCTCCTGTTATATTCTTTGGCAGATACTGCAAAAGAAAAAAAAATGTACTTTAAGTTACCAGCCCTGCTATGGGGTTGTAAGCACTCAACACCTCACAGTGTTAGGCCTGTAAGGGAAAAATTATTGTAATCAGGATGACAGATCCTCAGAGGGTGTAAATTGGCATGGCCCTACTGACTTCAGTGGAGCTATGCCAGATTACAACAGCTGAGGCTCTAGTCCACCATCTCTGGGCCGGCTCAGCAAAGAAGACTGAAGGAGATTCGCTGTTCACTCTGCAGCTACAATCGTTTCAAACACCAAGCTAGTAAACACTGGTCTTCACTGCAGAAAAATCCCACTCAGCATGTTTTTTGCATTCCTTCGAGTGCCCTTTACAGGAGTCACATCTGTAGTGGTCTCCCCGTTCTGGAAATCTCACAGGCACAGAAGTTTGGTGGATAGTATTAGAGCAGATTTTGATCAGACACGTGCAATCAGCAACAAAAGCTCATTACAATTTAACAAAAGCCACAGGAAGAGAAATACTCATTCAGGCTCTTGCAAACAAAGGGCTTCTGCTCCTCTTTTTTCTTTTCTCCAAGTGCCTTTATTCTTTGTAAAGGTTGCCAGCTTAACAACACTGCAGAGTGAAATTTCCTATCCATGAAGGGAGAACAACTTGAGGTGCTGAAGTACAAGCTTCCCCACACTCCACTATTAATATTCTTCTCTACACAGACAGATGTGAGGGTAACACCCCCACCATGCCCAGGCGGTCCAGGGTAATTTGTGATGTGAACTAGTGTCCCCAGAGAGCTGGGCTAAAACCATCAAGGATAAAATCCACAAAGGTATTTAGGAGCTAAACCACCACTTTGTGCCCTGAGATTCTTACAGCCCCTGTTCAGTTGCTGCCTAACCCTCTAGGCACCTAAATGTCTGCTAGTAAAATCCCTTAGTTGCCTCAGTTTCCGCCAGTGGGCATACACAAAACTGCCTAAATCCTGATGACACCAAGCTTCTTGGTACTGTAGCAGGATGCCCAAGACCTGGTTAGATTCTCAGAGTAGGTGTTTCCCTGCCAGTCTTGCCTGCAGAGCCTGATCCAGTGGGTATTCTCCGAGCATGCCTCACCAGCACAAAAGAGAACAAGGGTGACCAGATGAGGAATTTTTGGGGCAGGCTGCCTGGCACGTGTACTACAATACCCAATAGCTCAGGAGCTGGGACACTCACCTGGGATGTGGAACACCTGTTTTCAAATCCCCATGCTGCTGGATTTGGAGCAGGGACTTGAAACTGTGTCCCCCGGGGGCATGCCTTTAACTCCCAGCCTATTGGATATTCTCGGGTGAGGCTCTTTCAGCCTCTCCTGTTGGAGTTGTTGCTGGCTTTTGTGAATCCCATTTTTAGGCACCTAATTCAAGGCTGTGAATTCCACTTGGCAGCAGGACACCTGCCACACATGCAATGCATAACTCCCTAGGACAAATTAAACAAGGCATCTGTAGGTAGTCTAGCTGGCTCTAATAAACTACAATCCCCTCAGAAGCTGTTGGGAAAGGTAGGGGGCTGGGTGGAGAGGTCTCACATGTGGAAGGGTGTGTTTGCTGCTGCTTTCTTTCTGAGGCTGGCTTAGAGAAAGCTTGGAGTGTGGAGAGTGACAAGTAGCAGAGGAAGGCTAGACCGGAGCCTGAGAGCAGAGTATGGGAGAGAATGACAGCTCATTGGAAATGAAGGTACTGTAGTGGGCATAAGCTGGGCTTGTCTTGCTTTAGAGACTTGTACTTTGAGTTCCTGAAGGGGGAAAAAAGTCTTTGATTGCACTTGTGAAACCCAGAATGTGCAGCATTTATAGAATCTGTGTCTGAAGAACTGCTGTGTTCTGTCTCCTCCCCTCCTTCATGTCTGTGGTAGTCAGGTCTACCAGGCAATAACCTGTCCTGGTGACAGTGCCTTTGTGGATTTTAGTCCCAATGCGCTTCACGTTGGTCTCTGAATAACTCTCAGATGGCAATAGCATTTGCTCTCTAAAAAGCCAGGTGGCTTTGGCTTGCTCAGGTAGAACAGGGAGTTCTACGTATTTTACCAGTCCCAATTGTGCTCTGCCTCCTCGCTATTGCTGATGGGTTCTATAGCAGACCAAACATGGTAATTCTGCCAGCGTTTTCAAATGCTTATGTTTTTAGCAATCCCTTTTATGATAAGGAAAATGGGGGGGGGGGGGAATCCATTTACTTTGACTAAACAGCAACAAGATACGATGTGTTTTAACTACAGACCCATGAGTTACCACCATTACTGAGTTACAGCTCGGCAAGGCTGCCTGCATTTCAGGCTTGGTTTATTCACGACCCATCAAGTATGGGGCTAGATTTTCTTCTTTTAAATAAACATTTGCTCCCTTCTATTAGTTGCTTTCTGTCTCTTCCTTCCCACCTCTCCCCCCCCCGCCCCCCCCCCCCCCACACACACACACACACACACTTCTCAGCATCTCATATTGCCTCAGCCTCATTGGCCAACTTCCACATTCATCTGTGCAGCTGTACTGCCCACCTTAGTTATTAAGTACAGTAAGCAAGAGAAAAGCCTATTCAAAACTTCCAGTGATTAAAAAATTAGGAGGAACATCTGGATTTGCCATTAGTTCAGAACAGATGAGCCCGGCTGCTACAGGTGTCTGATTATACTCAGTTGCTGTAGACTGACTGCTCTCTGACAGACTAATGTAACCTTCCTGAATCAGCGGCTTCTTTCAAACTTTAAAAGCTAAAGTAGTGCCCCAGACTGGACTAATGAAGGCGGGGCCTGTGCTTTCATTAAGGTTAGTTTATTACCAGCACATGGATTGTAATCTTGCTCAGTCTGGAGGAAGAGGGTTCTCCTAATCTCCATTGAAAGGTACACTCTGGTGGCCAGTTTGGGAACAGCATCAGTGTCATGTGCAGAAGCAGCAATTTTAGACCAGCTTTATTGAATGCTTGATTAGTCTAAGTGCTATAAAATCTGTACAGTTAATTGCATTGTATTGATATTTGGCACACCTCATGCGGGTGCTGGTGAGAGTTAGTAAACCAAATTTAGGGCCATTTGACAAAGGGATTCCCAAGATCCAGCCCCCTGTAAAAGTGTTTCTTACGGTTTATGGATCCTTCTAACTTCTCTCTGTGCAGATAGGAATGGAAACAAGGCTGTGATTGCCGCTCCAGAGAGCGGGCATGGCACCCACAAGCCTTCTGGGGACCAAAATTCAGAACAATCTTAGCCCAAGAGTCTGTCTCTCAATTTCGGTGCATGCCTAAAACTTCTAAGACTAGGGTGATCAGGTGTCCTGACTTTTTCTTAAAAACAGGCAAATTGTCCCATATTTTCTAATCCGCTGCCCCCATCAGTACTGGTAAGTCCTGCTGCTGGCCGGATCCCTGCTCACTAGCCACCTGCCCACCACCATTGGGGGGGGGGCAGTAGAGTGGAGTGGTGGTGTGGGAAGAGTGGCTCAGCTCAGGGGGGGGAGGTGGAGATTAGGGAAGGGATGGGATACTGAGGTTGGGGGGGACATGCAGGTGGAGGGATTGGCATGGGAGGCACCTGTCAGCCTCATTCTCTCCTCCCATGTGTGCACCAGGATGTGGGTGAGGCATGGCCATGCCCCGTTGGTAGGTATCTAAGATGCTGCTGTCTCTTGGGAGCTGGGATGTGGGGGGGCTCGTCTTTCCAGGTGGATTACAGATCCTCTCCATGTCCCCGCATGTGAGCCCCTCTGGGTGGGCAGCTGAGAACAGGCACACTCGGAGCATGCTTCAAGAGAACACATTGCTGACACTGCTGTGAGGCTTGATGGTATCACAGGCTTTCAAGTACTCATTGGAGACATGAGGGCACCCACTGAGATTACTGAAGTAGTCCACATGTCTCAGCTATATTGTCTCAGGCTGTATTCATCTCCATAGGGTGTTCTCATTCACATGACATGCGTCTGACGAAGTGGGTATTCACCCACAAAAGCTTATGCTCCAATACTTCTGTTAGTCTATAAGGTGCCCCAGGACTCTTTGTCACTTTTTACAGATCCAGACTAACAGGGCTACCCCTCTGATACTTGACTCCGTCACATGAGATTCTCACACTGAGTGATAATGGAATGGGCCACTTCATACCTCTCAGAGCCTCCAGTGCTGTGGATCTGGATATAGCAAATCCATTGGTGATGATTAACTTCATTAAAGATATACCTATCTCATAGAATGGAAGGGACCCTGAAGAGTCATTGAGTTCAGCCCCCTGCCTTCACAAGCAGGACCAAGTACTGATTAAGCCAGATTGCTAAGTGGACCCCTCAAGGACTGAACTCACAACCCTGGGTTTAGCAGGCCAGGCACCAACTTCTGCCTTAGCTGAGGTTAAGACTTGCTTTCTGTTAAGGCTCAGCTAAGTACTGCATGGTTACTCAGATTCCCTTGATACTCAGGGTGCCTCTAGGGGACACGTGGTAGGGTTAGTGATCCAAATTGGGGGACAGTTGAGTGTGACACTTGAGATGCAGCTTTTTCTTAATGTTCAGATTCTAACCACTTTTCATGCACACTTGGTTTCTAAAGTGCTTATGGGACAGGAAGGGAGGGGTGAGCTGGTAATGGGGAGAGGGATACTATATGTTGCAGAGGACGTGGGAGAGAAAAACCAGTCTTCTCACACATGAGGGTTAGCATAACTTTAAGCATATAATAGTGTCAAGTTTTGGGTCATAGATCATGTCTGGGATTTTTCTCACCTATGCACTTCAAGGCACAATCATCCCCACTCACCGTTAACAAAATTTTACAAGTTTTGCGAATACCTGGAGGATGAAGGGGTGATCACTAGCAGCCACTATGGATTTACTAAGAACAAATCATGCCAAACCAGCTTGATTAACCAACCGCAAACAAAGAGAAACTAATGGAATGATGTCAAGTATGAGGGGGTAGCCGTGTTAGTCTGTATCTACAAAAACAACAAGGAGACTGGTGGCACCTTAAAGACTAACAGATTTATTTGGGCATAATGGAATGATGTTAGATTGGAGGGAGGTCTCAAGTGGGATTCCACAGGGATCTGTTCTGGGTCTGGTGTTATTTTACATCTTTATTAATAATCTGGATGTAGGACTAGAAAGTGTACTGATCAAATTTGCAGGTGACATAAAGCTAGAGAGGGTTGCAAACACTTTGGAAGATAGAACTAAAATTCAAAGGGATCTTGATAAAGTATAGAACTGGACTATAGATAACCAAATGTAAGGTGCTACACTTAGGGAAGAAAAACCAAATTCATAAATATAGAAAGGGGGATAACTGGCTTGGCAGCAGCACTGCTGAGAAGGATCTGAAAGCTGTGGTGGATCACAACCTCACGTGAGTCAACAATGCCATGCTGTTGCAGAAAAAGCAAATGCAGTTTGGGGTTGCATTAACAGAGTCCTAGCATGCAAGTCACAGGCATGGGTGTATTTTGGGGGTTGCTGGGGGGCATTGTCCCATCCCAAACAGAAGTGATGTGGGGGGGCACATGCCACACATACCCCAATTTTTGCAAGCGCCGAGCTGCCCTGCAGGGCTTGCGCTGCTTGGCCTGTGGCAGGGAGGGTGGGCTGTCCTTCCCACACTGCGCCTCCCCCACCTGCCAGGCCAAGCAAAGGGAGCAGGACAGAGCAGCTGCTCTGGGTTGCTGCCCCAGCACCAGGATGCTACCTCGTGGGTCCTAGTGCCGCCTGTTTCCTGTACAACAGTGAGTGCCCATGGGGAGAGGAGTAGGAGGGGGGTGGTAGGGTGAAGAGACAGTGGAGAAGGGCGTGGTAAGGCAGGGGGAAGAGAGGGGATGGGGAGTAGGAGGAAAGGGGGATGGGTAAGAGAAGGGAATGGGGGCAGGAGAGTGAGAGCCCGACATGGCGTCCCCTTGCAGCAGCCGCAGCAGCACAGTGAGGCACCAGAGCAGCCACATCACTGCATCAGCCAATGCCAGAGTGGCCACAGCTCCTGTCCTCAGGGTCACCACAGCAGCAGCTGGGGCTCCCCCATTAGGCTAGGCTCTCCCATCCCATCCCCCCAGCACCAGTCCAGTAGCCCAGGTCATAGGCGCCGATTTCCTCAGTTCCCGGGGTGGTGCTCGACCTCTGCTCCACCCCAGACCCCGCCCCCAAATAGAGCAGTCAGACTACACCTACGGTCATGGGAGCTGATACCACTCTCCTCGGCGCTGGTTTGGCCTCAGCTGGAGTAGTGTCCCCAATTTTGGTCTCCGCTGTATAGAAAGGATGTAGAGAAATTGGAAAGGATCCAGAGGTGAGTGACAAAGATGATCAAAGGGACCGAATGCAGCCATACGAGCAAAGGCTGAAGGAACTGGGTATGTTTAGTTTGGAAATGGCAGTGGGACACTTGGGGATAGAACCCCAACTCCTTTCCTCTGCATTTCACTCCTGGCTAGCTCAGACAGCTCTGTGCTCATCTTATTGGCTGCTGGGAACCACTTCTTAGGCACCTTGGGCAACTCTCCCCATCCCATGGAGGAGGAGCCTTGACACCTCAGTCAGGGCTGTGACATCAACTAGGTAGCAGGGATCCTAGGAGTTAGATGGTGCAACACCTAATTCCCTTTGTGGATCTAGCCCCTTGTACCTACAACCATCTCTCTGTTATATATATGACAAGGTATTTATGTCCAATTCACAAATGTGCTCTTGGGTCACTGTTACTCTAATTTACTGAGCGAGCTCAAAGTTACTGACGCTACACCACACAACAGAGATCACAGAAAAACCTTGGCTGAGAATTGCCCCCCATTAGTGTCATCCTCTGCTGGCCAGCATTGTCGTTATCAGCTGGAGGCTTTGTTCAAGTGCCACAGTGCCACATTCGGATGCTGCCAGTGTAAGAACTACAACAGGCAACATGGGCTCAGCTAGAACCAGGGCATCTTTTTAAGCCTCTGGCAGAAGAACACGACTGCTTTTGGGTACAACTGGAACACATCAAGGTGGTGCGACTTGCTTGGCAGATCCATGGAGTTGTTTTCCAGGGGGTCCCCCCTCCAAAATGGATGCTTCAGTGCTCTTTCCTTGTAAAAACCATTCCCGCAGTCTTACACTCACACTCATGCAGTCACCAGACTCATGCCTGGCCAAGGGAGGAGAAATAATGCACCTGACACTTTAGTTTCAAGCTTCCAAGGGGGGGGGGGGTAGTTTAAATAACTACGATCAAATGACTTTGTGTCTCTTGTACAGTGACAGGGAGCAACAGAAAATGGGATCGCAAAGCAAATCCTTTATTTGCCCCTGTGGGCTAAGGGCCAAATTTAGACCTGTTACAAGCTACTATTCCCTACTATTACTCCTTTGCCCACACACATTCTTAGATGTATTTAGCACTATTCATTTCAAATGATTCCAAATTGCTTTCAATTCTCCATGTACTTCAACTAGGCAGGACAGGAGGACATCGCCTAGCACAGCCCAGGCCTGTATTTTACACAGTAACATAGAGCAGATGGTGTCGTCACCACCCTGCCTCTGCAAAATAGCCTCAGCTGGCAAACCGCAGCCTGGAGCCCTACACAAGCCAGCCAAACAGAGCTGGTAGCCATCCAGCTACTGGCCCTTCCACCCCATGCTTACGCCAAAAATAACAGTGCTACCCCCAGCTTAGTTCCTCCAGCCCAAGCACCAATCTACATGTAGTTCAGTGGCTGAATATCCCAATTTGACAACGCACACCTGTGGGCACTGACCTTTATTTTTCCTGGTGCATGCGCCACCCCTGCTCTGCCCCCAAGGCCCCACCTTCCCTTTGCCTCCTCCCATCCCTGCTCCGCCCCCTTCTGCAAGGCCCCCTCCCGCAGCATGCTGTTCTCGTCCCTCCTGAGTACCCTGCCAGCAAGCTAGGACTGGTGGGTGCTGAGCACCCGCTATTTTTTTCCATGGGTGCTTGAGCCCCAGAGCACCCATAGACTCACCAGCTATGCCTGTGGGTGGTTTTTTTAATATATATATATATATACACACACACCCCCCACACACTTACCTGGGCTGGAGTGCATTTCCAGCAGGGGTGATCCGAAATGGGAAAGAATAGCTGTGTGTGACAGGCCAAAGATGGTCCCTTGCCTCCCTAATAGTAATCTCCCCCTGCTCTCTGATGCAGCCCTTCTGCCTTCACCCCATTGTCCCATGTCAAGCCCCCAAACAGCCCTAGTCTCCAACTGCCCAGCCATTAGCAGGGATTTCCCTCAGCTCTCTCACCGCATCCCTGCTCAACTCCATCAGCCTCTGACAAGCCTGCTTGCCACTCATCCTCCCCTGTGTCACCATACTTGCTTCTTACCTCAACTCTCCCCTTTATCTTCCAGTCTTCTTCCCTGGCTCAGTGCTGAGCTCAGCTAGTGACACAGGGCACTGACAAGTAGCTCAGGAAAGAGATGATCAGCCCCAGTGGCTGACTCGGGGCATAACTCCTTTGAGGTACGATTAATTACCAAATATTTGACATTAGCCTTCCAGTGTAGGACACAGGTCACCTTTGGGTGTGCAAAGTTGTGTAACTAACACAGAGAGCTGGGGTGCAGTAGCAGTGAAACTTTATAAAGTGAACACACTTTTGTCACAGTAACTAATTGCACGTTCTCTCTCTCTCTCTCTCTATATATATATATATATAAAATCATTTAATAGGTATCAAGACTCAGTATGACAAAACTCACTCATTCATGTGTGAAAAAACAGTTGAAATGAAAAGCTCAACACTTTAACTGTGGCATCACTAACTAATAGCTCCATAACACAGAGCTTAGGGAACAGGGAGGCTTAGGTAGGGGTGGGGTCCTGGGGGGCAATTAGGGGCAGGGGTCCCAGGAGGGGGCAGTCAGGGAACAAGGAGTGTGGGGGGGTTGGGAGTTCTGAGGGGGGCAGTCAGGGGGCAGGAAGCAGGAGGGGCAGGGGTCCCACTGTCCTCTTTTTTGATTGTTGAAATATGGTTACTCTAATATAGCTCACCAATCGACTTAATGAAATCCCCGAGTTGAAATTTTTGGTCCAGTTTTAAAATAAACTAACCTCTCATAACCAGATGGTGGGGATAGGTGCATGGAGCTGAATCAACTTGTTTTCTGGCAGAACTAGGCCCAATCCTGCCTGAAGAAAGATCAACTAATGAGCCTGCCAGAGCATGCACTCCAAAGATGTAGAAATTTATTCTATGCCATCCCTGATACTAGATGTGGCTAAGATTGCAAATTATTTTTTTGACCGACCTTTTAAACCGCGGTGTTGGAATGGAATCCCGAAAGCATGGGAAGATTCATTCAGTGTTTATTACAATGTTTACATAAAATTGCTATTGTTAACAAGAGAAGTTCAAAACTGTTTGTTTGTATTGCTCCTCACAGCACCCTTTGGGACCTGCCTGACCTAGTAAGGCATTTTGTTTGCATTTGATTAAGTAGTGAGTTAAAGAACATTCTCCTGCAAACCTGAATGCAGTCTGCCATAGTGGGTTTCTGATTAAACAAGCCCCTCTTCCCAGTCTACCAGTTGTTGCTTCCTTGTCACCACAGAACACACTTTCAATTAAAAAAAGAAAACCCAAATATAATCTGCAGTCCAAAGATGTAGAAATTTATTCTATGCCATCCCTGAGCTATGCAGTTAACTGTTTTTAATATTAGACTATAATGCTGAATCAGTCTTCTTTTCACTGAAGACTCCATTTCAGAGGAATTGCTCTAAATAGGTGCATCCCAATGGACCTTTTACAGAAGGAGGTCTACACCCATTCCATGGAGTACTTTGCACTTGAGATACTTCGAAGTGCTGCTGGACTCAATTTAAACATAAAGGATTTATTTGTTATGAAGGTGTAAGCAAGCCATGAGAGGCAAGCAATGATAAAGACGCTTTACTGTTGTCTTTCTGTTCCGTGACTCCAGCTGGAATGTCGCAGGCTTCAGTAGGTTGGTTAGAGATCTATGCCTAAAAGAGCCTCTCTCCCAGAACAATGATCAGGGCACCAGGAGAACTCACGCTCCTTGGGAGTTGGAAGCATTCCATCTGTGATGATCCCACACCCTGCTGACCACTCAGTGAAAGTCTAAAGCCTGAATTTTGCAACTGTATTATTGCAGCATCAAGAACCAAGTTAGAATCTTTTTAAAAATAAAAAAGCAAATTAGTGTAGGGCGACACCCACCTGAAATGTTTTTTTAATGAACCAAAGAGTTTTAGGTACGACTCCTACCCAAGACCCCTTGACTATGTATATGGTTTTATAATCACACTTTAGTAACTTGCTCTTCCCTGTTGCTGAGGGAAAGACCCACACAAACACTGGGGGGGAAAGAGTATGTACCAACTGCACAAAGGGAGAGAGAATTTTTCCCCTCTTTCCCCTTTAGTGATCTTAGTTGTAACAAGAGAAAGTCAGCACCTCTTTTTATGCTGAAGGTTTTTGGGATTTAGTAAAGGGGGATGTGCTGTCTCTGGCCAATGTTAAAGCATGTCTGAATTTCATTTAAGTATTTAAAGAAAAGTTTTTTCTATATTCAGAGCTGCACCCTTGTTCCAAAAATCCCTTTTTAGCAACATGGATTATTTGAAGCACCAAGCAGTAAACACATGTAAGATAGGTTGATTTTTTTCCTTTTCCCCCACCCCTGGTTGGCTGGTAACCTTTAACATCATGACTTGCATTTACACTAAATTTGATGCTTTTTTACCAACCAGGAGGATATAGAGAGCATATTAATTCAGATTCTTAAACACCGAATGATTTATTTGTGACTTGTATCAAGCTCTATTTGGATGGAAATTGTTAATCAACAAAAACCGCACTTTTAAATTGTTTTAAAAACTTTCATATATAAAAATATCCAGGAGCTAAAGTAGTTTTAGCAAAACATGTTTTGCATTTGATTAAAGGAATAGAGTGAGCAAATAACTGACCCTTTTTTGTTTGAAACAGCTAAAACAAACCCCTTTTTAAATTTTCTTCCTTTTCTCAACTGAATCTATTTGAAGTTGACCATGATTTGTTTCAGTGCCTCCCCCACAGTCCCCCACCCTCCAAAAAAAACCTCACCCTGCTCTACTTTCCTTGAGAGGCAGGCCAGTCCTCGCTTACAGACAACCCCCCTAACCTGAAGCAAATACTCACCAGCAACTACACACCACACCACAGAAACACCAACCCAGGAACCAATCCCTGTAGCAAACCTCGTTGCCTACTCTGTCCCCATATCTACTCTGGCGACACCATCAGAGGACCCAACCACATCAGCCACACCATCAAGGGCTCATTCACCTGCACATCCACTAATGTTATATATGCCATCATGTGCCAACAATGCCCCTCTGCCATGTACATTGGCCAAACCGGACAGTCCCTCCGCAAAAGAATAAATAGACACAAATCGGACATCAGGAATGGTAACATACATAAGCCAGTAAGTGAACACTTCAATCTCCCTGGTCATTCTATTACAGATTTAAAAGTCACTATCATTGAACAAAAAAACTTCAGAAACAGACTTCAAAGAGAAACAGCAGAACTAAAATTCATTTCCAAATTTAACACCATTAATCTGGGCTTGAATAGGGACTGGGAGTGGCTGGCTCATCACAGAAGCAGCTTTTCCTCTGCTGGAATTGACACCTCCTTATCCATTATTGGGAGTGAACTATATCCACCCTGATTGAATTGGCCCTGTCAACACTGGTTCTCCACTTGCAAAGTAACTCCCTGCTCTCCATGTGTCAGTATATAATGCCTGCTCTGTAACTTTCACTCTATGCATCTGAAGAAGTGAGGTTTTTACCCACGAAAGCTTATGCCCAAATAAATCTGTTAGTCTTTAAGGTGCCACCAGACGCCTTGTTGTTTTTGAATTTTTTTGGTTACCATGTCCTTCAAAATTTTAGAACTAGTAGAGCTATTTTCACACCTAGTTTACTAATAGATTGGGAACTGAACAAAGCAGAAAAGCTTGTTTTCTTCTTCCAGTTTGGATGAACTAGTTGAATAAACTGAAGTGAAGAAAATATTCTCTACAGCTGCAAAAGAGGCTACTGCTATCAAAAGCTGATTTAGCACTCTCACTCTGGTTCCAGGTGCTTACACACTGACTTTCATTAAAACTTGGCAGCAAAAACAATCTATGTTAAACAGGCTTATTTAATACTCTTTTTTTTTTAAATCCACCTCATCTGATAGGAGAGATCGGTTCATCACTTGCTCAAACCTGTACACAGCTTGACCCTGCAATACGATGAGAGTCTGGTTCTCAAGAGGCAATCTTCAACTTCCACTGGCTTGAAGGAGAGATGAGGTGCTCCTCACTCTACTGTATTGAACCCATAGGGAAAGGTGTTGGCTTGGAAGAGATTAAAGCCACCAAACACAATTTTGGTAAAGCATTTCAATCATGGCTACTGATCTGTCTCAGTGTCTAACTGAGGGGAGGATCTTGGGGATGGCAGTGGTAGCTAAATCACTTTCTTCTGGTAAGTTATTTATAAATGCCATTTAAAAAAAAAATCCATCTGTTTCTGCATTCCAGAACAAGACACAATAATTCACAATTTTATACAGTTTTTAGCAAGCTGCTTATTTACCAAGTCTAATGCACTGCTGCCACTGTTCTTAACCATAAATTGAGGTAGTACCTAATAACTATTAACATTTTAAAGCCTGTTCCCTTCTGTGTTCAAAACACCATCACTTGTTTCAGACTGTCTACTAATATTTAATTCAATGCTGTAACAAGTTTTTTTCCCTTAGAACTTGATTTAACATTTTTAATTCCATGGCACTAAAAGGCTGTCATTTTATTAGTGTGTATATATACCACAAAGGACAGCTTTCTTTAATTGTCTTATATAGACACAAAATGTAACTAGTTTAGTGTGTCATAAAGAGGCATGCAAATCCGTTCTTGCATTGTGTATTAGATCTTCCCCTGCTAAACAACTTACGTTAATGCTACAATTCAGAGGACCCTAGCCCAGTGGTCCTCAACCAAGGAGATGCATACCCCAGGGGTACATCAACTCATCTAGATATTTGCCTAGTTTTACAACAGGCTACATAAAAAGCACTAGTGAAGTCAGTACAAACTAAGATAATTCATACAATGATTTGTTTATATTACTCTCTATACTATACATGGAATGCAAGTACAATATTTATATTCCAATCAATTTATTTTACAATTATATGGTAAAAAGAAGTAAGCAAGCAATTTTTCATTATTTTTTGTAATAGTGCGCTGTGACACTTTTGTATTTTTATGTCTGATTTTGTAAGCAAGTAGTTTTTAAGTGAGGTGAAACTTGGGGTACACAAGACAAATCAGACTCCTGAAAGGGGTACAGCAGTCTGGAAAGGTTGAGAGCCACTGCACTATCCCATTTGAATGTTGCAACTATATTACCAAAATTACTGCTCATCACAGCACAACTCAATCTTTATTTTTACTGCAACAATTTACAAATTAATCAGTGTGATATTTACAGCAAAAATGTGAAACAATTTAATGTCTACAGATACTAATCTAGGGAAGGACAATCAGAAGGTATGTCCTTCCAAACCGTGAGGACTGCAGCAAGTTCTCATACCAAATGTACCGGTGTCCCACAATGTTTGTGCCACAAATCAATAGCTTTGCTCACTATTGCGTCAGTGTTATCTTGAGGAATCTACAAAAGATCAGGAGAAAGGTTTGTGTTAAATTTAACAAGGTAGTCAAAGAGCCTCAAACAAAATATCCAATCACTCAAAGTAATATTTATTTCTATTCTCCATTCTGTTTATTTCACTTTCCAAACTTGTCATTTCTTGCCCCTAATCAATACTTATTTTGGGCATGGGTAGGAGCTGCCTTTGGATGGATCCTATGTGTTCAGGCCTAGCCAGATTGGCACCCAGCTCTCAGAGAAACAATCTCATTGTTTCCACATAAATGGAGGTGGAGGGCGGTGTTTCAGTCACCTCCACAGTGAGCACTCTTTGGGGAGGGAGCAGGCCAGGACCAGGTAGCATCGTGCCATCAACCTTGTGAGGAATTCCAACAAATTAACACAGCTTGAAGCTACACTAACTTTTCCACAGAAATCTCTCAGTACCACATGAACATGAGTGGGATCCAACGCCAGGATACAACAAGTCCTAGAAAGATGGCTCAAGGCAGTGCTGAGGCATTGATGGTCCATGCAGAGAGCCTGTTGCCTCCATGGATGTCTGGAAAGCTCCACTCATTCAGTGTGGGGGAGGAAGAGGAGCCCAAATCACCCCCAACAGAACAATTTGGGGAAACTTAAAGGACAGTGGGTTCTCCCCATAATCCTGATGGATTTTTCTGAAGGTGGTTATCAATTTGGGCTCTAAAGGTAAAAGCCTACATCAGCCACTGCTAAAACCCTGAGACCAGCCACCTTATGGACTCCTTTCCTCCTAAAAGTTAGTAACATTGTAATGACTGCAACTGCTATTAGAACTATGGTAAACTTAAAATTTAAAATATTACCACTAAATAAAAATACATACAAAAATTGAACATTGCTTTTCTACATTAAACCCACAATCAAACTGTCACTAAAACTGAGAAAGATAAGGCAGATTGAGTATTACCCAGTTCTCAGAATTACGTGTAATATCATGTAACTCATTTTGCAATGCTTTTTATCCTAACTGAATTAACAAGGGACAAAAAGTTTTTTTTTTTTTAAAAGCTGAAAATATTTGCTATACCACCAAAAACAATGCACAGCTAGAATGAGTACTTACATTTTCCAGAAACTGTGTGATCTTCTCTGCGTTAGTCAGGGCCATTATCTTCATTTTAAAGGTTAATAAAATCTCCAGAGCAACAAAAACAAGAATCTTGCAGGATCCACTAATAACTTTGTCCCAAACCCTAAAATAGTAAGTAACAAAGTCAACAAACCATACTAATCTGTTCTAATCTTTTATTCATTGCAACAAATCTCTTTTTCATATAATTTCCATGAATGTAGCAATGTACTAAATTATACATGCAGTACCTGTTCCAGTACCATTTATATTCAAAGTAAGGAAATCAAATGTTACAAGTTAATGACTTCTACTAAATCTCTAACTATGATGGATTAAGGGCAGAGCAGTACAGTAGTAGTGCCTACTGCTGCCAACCTTACACAAAGACCCCAATTAGAAATAAAACACATACAGATGTTCTGCATTGTTAGACGATTATAAGCTAAAATTTAACAAGCAGATCTTGTTCTAGTAAGCTTAATAATTACACATGGATGACTGTCACAACAGTATCAGTGACAATGAGATTTTTTTCCTGGTGCCAAGAAAAGGAATAAAATTAGCATATCTATAAAGAAATTTGTCAAATAGTTAACCAACTGAAACTAAAAGTTCAGAAGGAATAAAGTGCTACGCTAACTAACCAAGAATCCGAAGAAGTGAGGTTTTTACTCACGAAAGCTTATGCCCAAATAAATCTGTTAGTCTTTAAGGTGCCACCAGACTCTCTGTTGTTTTTGTAGATACAGACTAACACGGCTACCCCCTGATACTTAACCAAGAATACTTACTTTGACCAAATATTCCAGCTTATTGTATGAGAAGTGTAACTGATATCAACATGGTATCGCCAATTATGTTTCTGTAAATAATAATTATACACAGATAACATCTACTGACCCTCCCAACCCACTCTCTTCCTCACATCCACCCCCCCCCCCGTATTCTGCATAAAGCTACAGATGACAACTTTAGACGGGAACCTGAATGATAAATTTCCAAAGGCTGCAAGTAGTTTCACTACATGACTCCTTATTAAAAAATAATCCCTCCTTCTTTCAATTCTTCAACCTTCATTATCATAGCTCTTGATGTCACCATTTGTGCTCATTCTCCAATCATTGTAAAATCTACACAGGACGTGAAGGTGTAAAAGACCATAAAATCCTCAGGCCTACTTTATACATCACAAGTCAAGAAGAAAAGGCACAAGCCAAATGATAGTGCCCCAGACAACGTTTACTTCCCAGACACTAGAAGTATAATGTGTAGTGACTGCACAAATAATTATAATCCTAAAGAGAGCAGGGCAAGAGTCTTTCCAACATGTATTAAAACTAAGCTACTGTGACACATCCAGCCTTCTTTTATGATTCTGCTGCCAGATTTAATTGGAGTGGTGACTGAATTCATTACAGAAAGGTAACAGCATGGCTTTTAAAAAAGCCCGAAACATATCCATTGATACTCAACCTGTTCCCAAACAAGCATTTCAGTCATTTCATTTAAATGCTCATATTAAAACAACTACAATTAGTTAACTAATCCCCAGTCTAACGTTACCTCTGTTCCCCTAAAAACCAACCCAGGGTCACACTTGTATTAGTTTTATTACAATGCCGCTGTTAGGTCAGATAGAAAAGAGATGGAGCTTACTCATACACGCCCACATTCGCCACATTCATACCCTCATGCACCCACACACTTACACAGGCGGAGAGTTACCAGCGACAGCATGGAGGCCGAGAAGCCGAAGCTGGGGAGATCTGGTGTGTCCGCCTGCGGTCACGAATCCAGGCTGCTGAGCAGGTCAAGGAGCAGCACCTTGTGTGTGTGGCTGCTTCCTTTTATTTTGGAACTGGGCAGCTCCTGTCACGTACACTGAGTTTTCCTTCTGTGTCCGTCACCGAGAAACATTCCCAGTCCCTGTTCCTGTCATGCATCTTTTCTTTACAGCACTCCGTGATTGCCTTCTCAGGGCAGATTACATCAGGCACACCTGTCTCCGGGCTCTTTTCTCCTTGAAGTTCTTCTCCGCCCAGTCCCACATACACTCCCTTGTTCACACTCCCTTATCTTCCCCACACACTCCCTCGTTCACACTCTCTCTGATTGAGTGATGGGATATTACAAAGCTTGGAAGTTCATACAAGTGGTAACTTGAAAAGGTTACAGAGCTTGCAAAGGTTACAAAACTTCAAAGGCTGTGCTAACAATCACTGAAGTTACGAAGTCTGCAAAAAGGTTGCAGAACTTAATGATACAAGTTACAGATCTTACAATCGCATTTGAGCGGAGGCTTTACATAACACACACTTAAGGAAAGGAGTGGAGACAAAAAAGCTACACTTAAAATGCTACATCAGCACAGCTGCACCAATGTAGCGCTTAAGTGAAGATGCTCCTACACCAACAGGAGAGAGCTCTCCCATCAGCATAGTTAATCCACCTCCCCAAGAGGCGGATTACATGGGGGGTTAAATTCAGTATAACTACATCGCTCAGGGGTGTGAATTTTTCAAACCCCGAGAGACGTAGTTATAATACCAGAGGTGTGTAGTGTAGACCTGGTCAATGTTAGCACTAACCAGCTCTGTCTCCTCTTGCCCTCTCTCCTTAACTTCCAGCTATTATTACTGTCCATGCAGCTCAATTAATTTAAAACAATAAATGGGAATGGGAGTGTATGACATGATGATAAATACACTAGCAGTTGTCAGTGCCTTGTCTATGCTACTGCTACCACCAACCGAGCTGCAGCAGTAGAAAATGATAGAAAAAAGGCTAACGTAGAAGGCCACTGAGTTTATTTATTGATTTATTTTTGTAATTAAGTATTTTCTTACATAGTTTTTACACCTTACATCTTTATTAGTTCAAGTGTTCTTATCCTAACTTTTAGGATCAGACATACTTTCACGGTTTATGGCTTCAGAAAACTTGTGAAAGTTAATTTATTATTACATTGATGGGGAAATGACTACAGAAATTTAAACTGTACGAGAAGTCCTACTCACTGTCACTGAAAGTTAAAGCAAACGTTCTACTCGTTACGATGGGTTGGTGGGATTTTTTGTGTGAGACTAACATCCTTAGAAATGTAATAGGTATTAAACTAGCCACAGAAGGGCTCTCCTACCATTCCTTCACTGCACAAAAACATACTGACAATTACAAGGGGAAAAAAATACTAAATTAAATAATATGAAACTGAAACAAAGTAAGCTTCATGCAAAATCCTATGCACATCAAGTTTTATTTACTGTGAGTTGTGGAATAGTTCTTTGCATTCTTTGAAAGAACGCAAAGAACTATTCCACATCTACATTTTTCTGTAAACAAGGCACACATTACAAGTCTATGTAAAAAGAATAAATGCTAGAAGGTTCTCAGGGAAACTTCTTAGATTCCTCATCAAGTGCAGTCCTTTATTGAAAGTAAATTCTTATTCTGCCTTATCTCAGTTCATTACCAGGATTTTCAGTAACTGTCCTGAAATACTGTTTTGTTTTGTTTTTCAAAAATTGGCAATACTTCATTCATTACTATGAAGTCTGTACAAATACACCTCTACCTCGATAGAACGCTGTCCTCGGGAGCCAAAAAATCTTACCGCATTATAGGTGAAACCGCGTTATATCGAAATTGCTTTGATCCGCCGGAGTGCGCAGCCCCCCGCCCCCGCCCCCTCCCCGGAGCACTGCTTTACTGCGTTATATCTGAATTCGTGTTATATCGGGTCGCGTTATATCAGGGTAGAGGTGTATTTTAAAAAACACTTAGCTACTACAGTGATAAACGGGCTCCGATCCTTCAAGCTGACATCTCCACTAGGGACTCTGCTGGTATAACTATACTAACACAGCAGTATTGGCAAAGCCTGTGTAGTGTAGACTAGCCCAGTGTATGCTTTATTTTCACAGACTTTATCATGCTTAACATATCAAGTGCTATATTTTTAAACAAACTCTCCCACTATATTTTTAAATTCAGTGATAATCAAGAGTAAACATTCACTTAGCAAAGCAGTAACTGCGACTAAAACATCTGAAAATTCAGGTGCCTTTAGCTGTATGTCACAAAATAGGGATTTGGGGTTTTAAATACTAAGAAGCTGAAAGTGGTGTTAGCACACACAGCAAAAATTCTTACATTTTAACCTCATCTTTTTTAAATACCAAAAAAATCCACACTTTTAAAAAGATCTTATATCTGTAATAAGTGGAGTCACATCAAATTTTGTTATGATTTCTAAATCAGTGCTACTTTAAAATCAGTTTTCCTCAAATCTAGTTCATATTCTGGGTGATGAAATAAGAGAAGTTATCTTGTACTAGCAGCTAAACAAAGCTGAAATTCCTAAACAAACAAACAAACACAAGAGAACACTTGCCTCTGTAAACTGGATTCAGGTAAACACCCTGCAAAACACTTCTTAAACCAAAGATTGTAAGGAAGTTTGCTCACTGCAGAGCAGGCCTTCAGATGCGCCAGGAGTCTGTTATCTTCAACATTCAAATACTGTTCAAGAACTTTTGGCTGTAGAAAGAACAGGGAAGCAAAGTTTTAAATACCTCACATCAAATGGAACTCAGAATTGATTCTCACTTTAAGAGAAGTGTCTCAAAATTAAACACATGTAAAAAGCAAATACTAAAATATTAATATTAGATAATGTACTGCAAGGTCACATTCACCTACGGCAAGGTTTATTGAACTCTGCATTTGGCGGATAGCATATTTGCTAAACCAACTGCTTCCCCCCTTCCTAAAAAAAATCACCTACCATTATGAGGGCTTCTAAATACTGTAGGATTTGTTCCTTTGTGTAGTAAGGAGTCAGAATTTCAGGTGGCGCAGAGGATTATACCTGCACTAAACTTTCACCATTTGGGGACTTGCGTTCAATTGCTGCTACCATCACAAGTAAAACTGAGTTTAGTTCATCACAAACCTAGCTCCATTTGAGCACATCACAAAACCAACACACAATGCAGCAAAACAGGAGAAATCACGTCTCAGAGCAAATCACTATGCAACTTATTAAAAGCATTGTTTGCTGTTTAAAAAAAGCCTGTCAGAAGTGTTTTTAGAAAGACCAGCAAAATGGTATATAATGGTGGGGTTTAAAAAAAGAGTGAATTTAAAAATCATCATTATGAATTTATAATTCCAATCTTTTTATATAAAAAACACAAAAGTTTCACTATTTTCTGACAGCTGGACAAATGACTAATTTTACAGTTGTCAAAGGCAAAAAGATTTTCCTGTGGCTGTATTCCAAAATTCCTATTTTTGATAGAATACATAAACTATTGAAAAAAATCTGGGAGTGAAGGATCTATAGTCCCCTCTCTTGCTAATAGGAACACTTGTGAAAACACCCCTTCAGGCATGCAAACACTAATAATTATGGCAATTGATGTAGTTGAGTGTATTAACTCCAGTAACAGATGGTGGGTTTACAAAACAACTATTTTATAACAGGAACATGTATCTACATTAAGGATTTGAGCTTCCACTCATTGACTTTAATTGTGCAGGATCAGGCCCCCAGGTATGTATTTACATGAGTGGACACCGTTTATGAACAGGTTTCTTACTGTAATGTTATTTGAAAGGTCTAGATAAAGCAATAGATTTCTTATAAATACTAGTAAACCTAAGAAAAATTTCTTCAAGTTGCCTTTAACAAAGAAATACTGAAGAAACTCAACACTACCTGCTTTAAATGTCCACTAACAAAAGAACTCAACCTACTAAACTGGCATTTTATTGCAATTTGATTCAAAATGTATTGTTTTCCTAAAACAACAAAACCTGTTCTCAGTTCAAAACCAGCACCAGCACCTGTTGCCTGAATATCGGCTCATGAAGGATATGTGATACGCAGTAGCAGAGACAGAACAATTTAAACAGCTCTACAAGTGGTCTGATGCAAAGTACAGAATTGTCGGTGTAATTAGGCTTGTGACAGATTTTGTTTAAAATCAAAATAATTTTTAAAAAGTGACTGCAGTTGTAGGAATTCTAGTTGAGCTTGGATACTGTGACCCTAGGCATCCCTGTATTTACACCCTACACACCACTGCAATAATATTTGTACAAAATATGCCTTATGAGGTATCAGATGAAAGCTAAAAACATGTTGATTACTAATTTATTATAAAATGCATGTGTTAACCTTATATGCAAAGTAATGAATTCCCTCTGTATAACATTACAGTAACTCCTCACTTATTGTAGTTATGTTCCTAAAAAATGTAACTTTAAGTGAAATGACGTGAAACCAATCCAATTTTCCCATAAGATTTAATGTAAATGCAGGGGTTAGGTTCCAAGGAAATTTTTTGGGGGCAGACAAAAGGCATTATATACTGTACCGTATAGTACCGTACTGTGGTTGGGAAGTGCCCCTGGCTTACCTCACACGGGCATAGCCCATAGCTAGGAAGCACCTTGTGCAGCTGCAGTGGCAGCTTTCCCCCAGAAGAATAGGCACCGACTTTGCCGGGAGATGCTCCAGGCCCACCTCTTCCCGTCCCTGCTCCACTCCAGGCCCACCTCTTCCACCCCCACTCCACCTCCACCTCTTCCCTGGAGCACACTGCGTCCCCGCTCCTCCCGCTTCCTGCCAGTGCTTCCCTGCCACCAAACAGCTGTTTGGCGGTGCTTACGACTTTCTGGGAGGGAAAGGGAGGAGCGGAGACACGGCAGTTCCCCACTCCCTCCCTCCTTCTCAGAAAGTCCTAAGCTGAAGCGCTGGGAGGGATGGGGAGGAGGCGGAGAAGAGGAACTTGTGCAATGCTCTCTCGTAAAGTCGCTGCTCTTCCACAGAATCCTATAAGCAGTGGACAGAGCAGGCAGCCAAACAACGTTATAAGGGAACATTGCACAACTTTAAACGAGCATGTTCCCTAAGGGAGCAGTCACGGAACTTCAAAACAACGTTAAGCGGGAGGATGTTAAGTGAGGAGTTACTTGTACTAGAACATATTTAAGAACTGGTCTACACTAGACAAGTAGGTTAGTTTAATTAGGTCCATCAGAGGTATGAAAAATCCACACCACTGAGCAACATGGTTCCATCAACATAGCTACCGCCTCTCGGGGAAGTGGATTACCTAAGACAACTGGAGAACCCCTCCCATCAACGTAGGTAGAGTCTACACTAAGGTGCTGCAGCTGTACCACTGTAGCGTTTTAAATGTAGACCATCCTTAAGGCAAAGACAGTTTAGCCTACATAAAGGTAATAAACATGTCTATCTTAGACAGAGGAATGTAGGTTTACCTCGATTTACACATTAGCCGAAAACAAAGCTATTAAGCTAAGCCAGTCGGGGTTCTCTTGAGCCTGAACTCAAGGGACAGAGAATTAACTGACTCCTGCACGGCAGAGAGACACAGGAGACTGAATACCCAGGAGGTCTTTCTGAGCTGTAAGACAAAGACATCTCTTTGGGGATATAAGGACCAGAAAGATACTGTAGGGCTCCTTCACCTTAAGGAGACAGAGAAACCAAGCAATTTGATCTCTGTGATAGGTCTTGGCCAAGCCAACCAGTAAAAAGCTGTCAAGGAAACTCGGGGTGAGAGAAACTATCTTGAACAAAAACTATATTTTGCTAGATTAAATTTTAGACTTTTTGATGTGTGTTTTCACTTGTAACCATTTCTTCCTCTCTCTCTTTTACATGGTATCACTTAATCCATGTTTTTCTATTAATAAACTTGTTTTACTTTTACTATAAACCAACTCAGTGCTGTTTGAAAAGATGGGTGTATTTACTCCAGTTAGATTAATAAACCTGTGATGTATGGACTCTTAACAGAGTGGCAAACTTAGTATCTTCTGTGCATGCAGAGTGGTAAGGGCTGTGCATTGCAGACAAACATCTCTGAGGAGCTCAGGGGTGACTGTTACCTGCTAGGCAAGGGCTGGGCCAGGAGAGCCTTGAGGACCCAGCTGATGAGGAAGACTGGGCTGGTGTGGCAGAGAGCTGAGACACAGGCTAGTCGCTAGCAAAACTCACGCTTGCTGAGGCAGAGGGTAACCCAGTGGCTTACAGCTCTGGATATCGGCAGCAGCGGGTTACACATACAACAGCTAAATCCTATCTGTGCTCAAACCTGTACATTTTTGTTTAACTTAAAAGTCTAAAAATTCAAAATGCAATTGAAACATGTTTTAGCAAACAAGACCAATTTCTTACACCACAAAGTTTCTATCAGGGAATTTACAAAGCACAACTGGAGGCCTATATTATTATTTTATAGTAACTAGTGGCAGAACAGAACCAGGTCTACTGACTTCCAGTCCCTTGCTAGCTCCTAGACGTAGCTCCCAAGATGTTCAGTGCATACCAAGTCACATCTCCCCCCACTCCACTCAGTCTCTCTTTTCACAAACAATACTTACCAGCTGTGGTAACGAATCTTTGTATTTGTTGTTTAACTGATTCACAAAACTACTGACAAGCCAGTAGCAGTCGATATTATCCTCCACCACTTCCTCCATGGCTTTAGCTATGGCAAGAAACACTTCATCTTCTGGTTCCTAGAAAGCAAAAATAGAAAATTGGGATCCACAGAATTGTTGGGCTGCCCATGTAAGTTATTGTGATTCCCTGACCCTGTAATTTTGATAGATGAACTGAACAAATATGTGAAATGAGAAACGGTACTGACATAATTCAAGACTTTGGCAATAACTGCATAACTGTATTTTCTGTAAAATACTGAATAAATAAATAAATAAAAGGGGTTTATATTTTTAAATCAAAGTGACAGAAGTTTGGCATGGCTCAGTCATGTAACAAATAAAAAGTTCTCTGTATCAGGTGACATGAGTCAATATTAATGGTGTGTGTTCTATCAAATAAATGGGGCCATCCTCCTCCCTTTTACACCATGATGCTTGCTAGTTTATAGAACTGCTCTTTGCTTATAGATGTTTATGTGTACAGAATGATTTTGTTTTAGATAAAAGGCCACTTCTGTAGACTTTTAATTACCTGGATACTAGTAAACTCTCCCCCATGGGACAAGGCACCTTATTCCCAAAGTACAACTCAATAGGTACTTGAGATGCATGTTCTCTTCCTTTCACTAAGCATTAGATTTCCCTGTCACCAAGATTATATCATGCTCTCTGCTTTTAGACATGGAAAGGGAACAGAAGTCATGGAAATTAACTATTAGATAGCAGAACTCCCATCATCAATGGTCAAGTAGTTCTGTAGCGGCACTAAATGCTTGAATAAAACCCCAAAACAGCTCAGGTTAACAAAAATGCCAGGTTAGTAAATTGCAATAATTTAGGAACACAATGCAAGTTGCATAAATCACTACTTTTAGTGGCCCGGCCCCAAGACATTCAGGAATCCCTGCGGCAGCAAGATTGTCATTTGCTTTAAGGCATTTTAGACAAAAAGAAATGAAGGTAGGAACTAGAATACAAACGCAACGGAGTCCAGAAAAAAAAATATAGAAAAGATTTTAAGGCATAAAAGCTTATGCAAGAATTTGGGGGAAATGAATGAATGTACAGTTTGAGTAAAAGCTAGAATTTGATATTAGTATCCTGTTTTTACACACACTTCATTTTGTCTCTGTGTATATCTTTCATGCTATTAATAGTTTCAGTTTAATGTTTCTTTTATCTGAAAGAGTTCTGTTGAAAGTCAAAACAAACAATGACTGACCAGAGGAAAAGCCAAATTTCGAGGCAACCTTCCTGACTCCAGTTGATGCATGCGAAGGAAAATTTCAACCTGTGGGGTAGAATCCTTGATAAACCGAATTACTTGGAGGGCATGATACACATCCCTATATTGTTCTGTTCGGTACTTCATCACCAGAGCATGAGATTCATGGTGAGGAGGAATAATTCCTAAAAAAAGAGAGAGAGAGAAGGAAAGCAGTGAATCCTCTTTCTAAGGAGCTACGCTTACTTCAATATGTACTAATATACAGCCTGCAAAAGATGTAGGTCCCAATCATGCAGCTCTTACTCATGTGAGCTTGGTTAAAAGTTACAGTATGGAATCTTATAAAGACAAGACGACACAGAACAAGCAAATAATAATATTTATTAAAACGGAAGGTCATATGTTGACCGAATGCAGGAATGATTTATTCACGGACTTGGTTTACTGATCCCCTTTTAGGCCTCAGCATCAGGCTGATCATTTTTTGTCCATGAGGTCACTGGAGGCTGGTATGTTGAGAAGAGGTTTCATTGTTTGGAATGAGGGGAAATTAGTTTAATGATGTAATGAAGTAAATGCATTTAAAAAAAAAAAATCAAAACTGCCATTAGCTTGGATTTATCTGCAGCATTTACTATATTGCGTTTTCTGTGTATTTGTGCTGAGCCTTCCCTTTGTTTTGGAGATAAACGTAGCTGCAGAACAAATATTTTATTCCTTAGTAACTAAGACATTCATGGTCTCATAGAAAAAAACAAAATGGGCACTTCCTATACAAATGCCTTACCAACAGCATAACAAATCATCAGCAGCCTAGATCAAAGAGCAGTGATACAAAAACAGAACAGTTCCCTTTCCAAAATTCTACGGTCCCTCTAAGAATATCGGGGTTGTGTGCGTGCATATAAGTAACACAAAGGTACTGTGCAACTTTCTTATTTAAATTTACATTACCCGCAGTGGAACCTTCTTTACAGACTTTACCAGAGAGATCAATCTTCCTCTGAATCAGTGGTGGGAAGTAATTTCAATAACACTGGATGAATCAATTTCAGGTAGAGGCCCCATAACCATGTCAGCCAAAGAAGCATGTAACACACTAAATTTTCCTCACATAATACAGCTGATTATGTTAAACGCCAATCTTTCTACCACCATTACAAGAAGGATAAGTTATCTTTCCACTGTCCCGATAAATGATTTATGATATCCATAACAGACTAGGGTGACCAGACAGCAAGTGTGAAAAATTGGGACATGGGTGGGGGGTAATAGGAGCCTATATAAGAAAAAGACCCCAAAATCGGGACTGTCCCTATAAAATCGGGACATCTGGTCACCTTATAACAGCCTCATATGACATCTTTCCTCTAGTGCTCTCTTAATTGAGCACTTTCCTTCATCCTAATGATTTCACCTCACTTAGGACTTTATCTTGCTACCACTGAAGTTAATAGCAAAACTGCCAGTGACTTCAACAAAAGTAAGATCCCAATGAGGCCAAAGCAGAAATGCTCCTATGTATCACTAATGGTGTAAAACTAATCAGTAGTTTTGTAGGAACTAATCAGAAGGAGGCCCTCTTCAAAATTAGTCTTGAATCAGGTTAATCTGCTGCTTTTGCCTCTCTTTAAATGAAGGAGAATAGTAATCCCAAGTGTTAACCCAGGAAATCACAGAATTTGAGTACCAAACAAAATAGATACAGACACTTTTCTTCAAACTGCCAGAGCAAATCATCCTAACAGCTGGGATTGAACAAGCCATCATAACTAAGCAAGTACATGCTGCTAAATTTACAGGTTAAATCTAGAAAACTGACCCTAGGCAAACAGAGAAAAGGGAGTCACAAAAAATGCAGTGAAGTCTATAAATCATTTTAGTGCAAAAGACCCTCCACTTAGCTACAATGAGCCATACTTTATTGAGGAAATTAAGCAGGATAGATATATGGCACACTTTATAACCTGGGAAGGCATCAGGGCCTATCATCTTTCACATCTAATTTTAGAAGTAGTTCATTGATGGGATTGCAACCCTCTTGCTAAACTAGTAAATTTCTTTACAAGAGACAATGCTTCCCCACAGAAATGGATAAGGCTGTTCCAATCCTCAAGGCAGAGATGTTTTAGATTACAGTTCCTGATGAATGTTTACACTAAGAAAAATCTTTGAAGACATTACAAGAAATTCTCCCCGCACTCAACTATCCCTTGTGCCTCAGCAGACCCAAGGTGTCTGTAGAATGCTTTACCCTATTCTGGGTTGTTTAACTGAAAAGAGTTCACATATTTAAAATTTCCACACTGAGTTCTAAAATGAAATTTGTAAACATGTTTCTTACACTTTCTATATACTCAGAATCAGACTAAGATGTAAGCTGGTATATAAAATACATAGAAGGACTCGACCTACCCAACATTTCATTGTATCATAGGGTTGTAAGAGTCACAAATCATGGTGTCTGAGGCAGTGAACAAATGCTACTGGCTCTAAACTGAATTACAACTTTGCACAGAAATTCCTTTGTGCAGTTAACAGTGCAGTTTTGGATGAAAGATCTTCTGCTGTTACTTCTTAATACCATCTATATTTCTTCCTCACAACATTTTAAAGGATTCTGAATCTCCACGACTTTCAGTTACCTGTCTCAAGAACTGTGTTTATCCCTAGCTTAATTCTGTTATTGCCCAGGGTTTCACTATGTATGATCATTTAGTAAAAGAAACAGTATCACAAGGTTCAGAATCAACTTTTAGGTTTTGCACCAAAAAAGTGTTTACAAATCTTAACATGGACATTCATGAATTTTTAAAATAATTCACTTTTGAAATAAAGTGAACAAAAAATGTTTAACGAGAAAAGTTTTAGACAGGATTTAAACTTTCCTCTTCGGTGTTTGCAACCCAGACACTAAAGCATTGTGTTGGTGTACGAGAACCAGGAAGTGAAACTGAGCAGACAGAAGACTGACATTTACTACTCTATTTTTATTGTCATGATAGCAATGAATAAAGTAGATAGGCAGACACAAATAGTTAAAAAAAATAAATTCCAAAATTTATTTCAGTTTTAATTAACTAATGCATTAATAGGGATTTAAGTAAGGATTTTTTTTTAATGTTCAAACTGGTAATATTCCTGTAAAGTTAGCTAATGTTTGAAAAGCATCCTAAAGGTGAAGTTTGGCACGTTCATAGTTCTAAGAATTATTACTAGTCCTGGGCTACGCACACCCCCAGCTTCGTTAGTTCACACCTAATAAATCCAATAAACTGAAAAAGCTGTTCCAAAGCACCATTAATACTGTTGGAATTAGTAATCTGACTCACTTGCTACAGAGAATCTAGCACATGGCCTATTTATGGTCCTGGTTTCCTTCTCCTCTCCAATGGCAAATATCATTTAACATTAGAAGAAAAATTAGAGCTAAACCTTGTTGGAAAGCTTACAACAATAGGGATTCTAACCACAGACAGATTCTATTAAATAATCAGTTCAATACAAATCCCTAACTTTTTAAAATCTAGTTTTGATCAGAGATTCAGTTTCACTTAGATGTCCAATTTTTTTTTGACAATACTGAAAACCCTATTAGATGTCAGCTATTTATATTAAACATCCAACTTTACCCACACTAATTATTCATATCATGTCCATGACATTATAAGCACATTTATAGAAGTTAAATTCAATTACCTAATTTTGTAAAACCGCATGTACAACAGTTCCCAAAATGCATGCATAAAACAGAAAGTCAAATCGTTGTTAACTTGCATGTGTACATTAAATGTTCTCGGTGTGAAACTTGTGAGTATGCAGAAGTGGACCCATGTCTATCATTAGCAACTGGTCACAAAACAGAGTATTCCATGTTTTTACAATCCCCCAAACAAATGACAAATACCCAGCTTATTCTTATTTCTATAGTTAAAACCACAGTCTCACATGTCATACCTAAAAGCACCTTCCACACCAGGATACGATACATGGATGGGAGAGGAAATCTTTGACTAAATGTGCAAAGCTTCTCAATATCTGCAAAGAAAGCAAATATTTTTCAAAACATTTTAAAAACTTGAAATATTTTCAATAGTGGCACTGATTCACCGAAACAGGACAATTCTTTAGTTGCAGATCTACATCTGCAAATTGCTCTTTAAAAGGACTAACAATAAAAGCTAATCCGTTTCGGTTCAAAATGGATAGAAGTGTCATACAAACTGCTCCAATGATTCTACTGAAAATTTAAATCTTAACTTAAAATGAAGCCATAGGTACACCAGATCTAATCAAGGGGGGAAAAGGACATTTTAAGCACTTTTGAAAAATGTGTTGCTGCCTCAAGACTAATTACAAATAAGCTCTTTGGTGCAGAGACCATGTCTACCTTTCTGGTCTATGACAGACTTAGCACCCTCAGAGACCAGTAGAAATAATAATCATATCACAATTCATTGCGACTTTCAGGAGGAGAAATTAGCAGCAGAAGCTGAGCAACTCTTGAACAAAAATTACTTTCGTACAAACATTTTCAGTTTCTTGGCATAAAGAAGAAGAAAAATAAGCAAGAGGTTCTAAATAAAATATCCACTGCTTCTCAAATGCACCTATTGGAAGCTATCAGTACCACTGAAGTCTAGAATATCCCCTAGCAATTTTAGATGCTACTCTTTTTGCAACATTACTATTAATATGACAGTAAAAAACATAAAAAGTTTAAAGACAAAGGATCAGAGGTGCTAAGCACCAGCAGTTACTGCTGACTTCAGTTAGTTGTGGGTTTTCAGCACAACCAAAAATCATGCCCAGAAAGTACAGGAAATAGTGGGATCAACTCACCCAATCGATCATCTTTCAGTAGGATTTCCAATGATTTCTTTTCTTCAACACCACGAAATCCCACTTTTTCATAGTAGACAGAGCGGAAATTTCTCTGAGAATCCTCAGCCATGTTTTATTCTGGAGGAGAAGGTGGGGGGGGGGTCAAAAAAGTTATAACACACTGTTGGATATAATTTAGAGAAAACTGCCTTTGTATATTGATGAGAATTAAGTTCCTTCATCTCTATGGCATGAGTAACCATCTAGTGAATTTGAAAGACTTTCAAGACACGTGCATCCTTAGACAGACACCACTGAAAAATAGACTTTGGACTAAGTAGGGTAAATCTAATAGAGTCAGATTTCAAAGAGAATAAACTGGGTAAGAAGTTACATTGCTTTAGAAAAAAAAAAGACACTTTGTTTTGCAAAATCTATTAAAACAATATATGATTATTTTGTGAGAAATCTGACTGCTCACAAGCTTGGATAAGTAGAACTATTATCCAGACAAGTAAAACTGTCAGTATCTACTACACAAGGGTAACTGAGAAACTGATAACAGAGCATTAAGCTCTAAGAGTACAGGTGGATGAATGCAGACCTGTCAAAGACTGTGCAGCTTTCAATAAGACACTCATGTTGTCAGCATGCACAGCACCAACCACAACCCTGAGCTTGTCATTCTAGATCAAAGAAATATAAATAAATTATCCCTATCTTAAAAAATATGTTGTATATTATGCAATGTGTACATTATATTTTCTGATCGAAAATTTCCATTGTGATTGAACTCAATTTTTTACAGAGAGGATCTCTCGTAATTTGAGGATTTGCAAAAGCTAAGAAGCACTATGCTAGAACTAGAGTAATGAAAAACAATCCTGACCTTGATGTCCAAAAATATATGGACAATTTGACAAGAATTTTTTTTTTAATTTGTTTTTGGAGCGAATGGCACAAGCATAGAGCCTTTTTCAGCTATGGTTCTCTAGTGGCTTATAGGAGGACCAGGAACAAAACGTATTTATGGATATACACAAAGCCCCTGATCTTGCAAGTATGTAGGTCTTTGTTGTATCAGGGCCAAAATTAGCACCCAAAACCAAGTAGTAGTAAAAGATTTGTGTTTATTGTGTTTGATCAGATGACATTTAGATTTCAAAACTAGACAGACACTATTTACATTACTGGAGACATATCCTTCTTTGGGGATGCTCCCAAAATGCTTCACTTACATAAACACTTGAGACTTTTCACATGCCAAGCACTGCAAGATCGGGCCTTTAGAGTATTTATTATTAGTTTGTATTGCAGCAGTAGCCAGAAGCCCCATTGTGCTAGGGATACTGTAAACACAGCAAAAAAACAAACAAACAAAAACGCAAACCATTCCTGCTCCAAAGAGTTTTAATTTTTTACTTGTGTTTGACATATAATATTTAGACAGCAAATTAGTCTCAGTTCTCTTACAGTTGGTGGAGTGACATTTTAACGGATATTAAAGTAAAGGCACAACTAAACCTACAGTGACAGAATGCTAAAAATAAGAGAAACCTAAAAAAAAAAAAACCTATGGTACAACTGTATAGAGGAATGCTATTTAAACTGTCACCGTAGCAAAAACATTTAATTTTGATTTACTTGTGAATCAGATGATATCCCCCAACATTGGAAAAACTACATTTTTTGTCAGGCAACCAAACAACTTTAAAATCTTGATTTCATATGGTCAACTGAACAGGAAAAACTGTCTTCAGTGTGTTAGTTAAGAGACCTCTGCAGAAAAAAAGCAAACTCAATTGGTCTTTATATAAATATTTTCATTCTCAGGAAACACTTATTACGAGGTTATTAAACTAAAAGGCAGCAATTTAGGAATAAGTAGTAAAATATTATTAAACAACAGGCAAGCATGATATAGACAGAGTGGTGCCCCTTTATAACGAGGATTGAAAGGGTTAGATTTTTATTGGTAAGCGTCAATAAGCGTCAATTTTCCTGGACATGCACAAATGGATGAAAAAATATTTCTATCAACAATAATCAAAGTGAGAAAAATGCTGCTTAAGAATGTACTAGTTTTCTTTAAGGAGATTTGCTTTGTATATTTTGACATGTGAGGTTGACAATTTGTGTTTTAAGCATTATAAAGATTTAACTTTTTGAAAGTCAATGTCTACTCATTAATTGTCTGACCCTCCCATAATTTCCTACAACTGTGAAAATTTAAATTGATAAAAATAAACATCGATAATATCCATCAAAATTATAAAAATAAAAACTGAATTCTGCTGAATCTATTTATAGCTATAATAGTACCTTATTAATCAGCACTTATAACTAGGGTCCCATTCTACAAACAATCCCAATGATTTCAATGGGAGTATTAACTTGCATAAAGTTGCATGTATTCGTAAGTGTCTGCAAGGTCATGATCTAGGAGGTTTATTTGCAGATCAAGAGAATTTTGCCAATTATCAAATCAATAAACAACAGAAAAGCAAAGATGCTGCATTACAAAATGTACTTTGTTAATCTGATAAGCATAGTCTAGTTGATTATAATACCTCATAGAAAGCTAGTAAAATGTTCTTTAGCATATTGTTGAAAATTAATATTCTTGTAGTAAAATGACGGAGTGGAAGATGGCAGCCTTCACAGGGCCACTCTGTTAAGTGAGAATTTACAACAAATGCCATCAACTCAGCAACCAAACATCGCTCAGCGATCTCCTGGTCATTAGAGCAGCAACTCAACAAATCCTGAAGTTCCTCCTCAGGGCCATACAACGTGCCAAATGGGCCCTGGAATAAGAATCCTGAACTTAATGTTGAAGGACTCTCATGGGCAAAATTCAAGTACCTTGGAAACTTGCTGAAGATTTACACCATTGATATCTTCATGTTGCAAGAGACCCATGTTGGCAACAACCAACAGGCTAGGCACTACCACATCTATGGACACAACCTAATGACTAGCCATTACCATCCTAAATATGGCTTGGCAATATACATCAAGGACACCATCACAGATTTCAATATTATTCCATCAACTGAAGAGGAGATCACATTTGCCACAACTATCAAAGTAGGGGAGCTCCACATTACCAACGTCTATAAAGCCCCTGGCACAAAATGGCCAAAACCAGCACTACCCAGCACTCCTATTCCATGCATCTGTGCAGGTGATTTTAATAGTCACCACTAGGGCTTTGGAGCAGAGCCCGGAGCTGGAGCGTGGAGCAGCTCCGGAGCAGTGGAGCTGCAGGTTTTTGCCTGGAGCTGGAGCAGAGCTGGAGCACATCCCCAAAGCCCTGAAATGCTATCAACGGTTTGCATGGCTCCTGAAAGTAGCAGGAAAGAAGAACATTCCCTGAGGTTTCCGAAAAAAGCACACTCCCTGCTGGATAAGAGACACACAGGAGTTGCTCCAGCAATACAATCAGACCAGGAGCTCTCATACTGCAAAAGCCCTGCTACATTCCTTTGACACAGCAAGATGCCAGCACTGGCTTGATTGGGTGCAAAACCTTGATTTTACACATTCAAGTTGTCAAGCCTGGACACTACGACGACGTCTTGGGGCCGCCAATGCCACACAGTACCCGTCACACAAAAAACAGCCAAACTCAATAGCCTCCAAACTGGTAGCGAACACAAAAGGACCACTTGATAAACACACAAGAAGAGAAGTGTATCAACAACTCTACCGAACACTTGCATCAATCCCCTGAGGAGAACCTGTCACTGTCAGCATTGAGGAAGTAAAAGAAGGACTTGCCATGATGAAAAAAGGGAAGGCTGCAGGCCCTGACGGTATTCTGCCAGAATTCCTCCACCATCTCAGCCCCAAAGGACTCCAATGGCTAGCAACATTGTACTCCGTTATCTTAAGAATAGCACGGATCCCTGAAATATGGCATGAGTCAATGGTAACTGCCACTCCAAAGCCTGGAAAGCCCCCTGATAAAGCAGGAAGAGATAGGCCAGGAGTTCTCAAACTGAGGGTCAGGACCCCTCAGGGGGTCACAAGGTTATTACATGGGGGGTTGCAAACTATCAGCCTCCACCCCAAATCCCGCTTTGCCTCCAGCATTTATAATGCTGTTAAATATATAAAAAACTGTTTTTAATTTATAAGGGGGGGGTCGCACTCAGAGGCTTGCTATGTGAAAGGGGTCACCAGTAAAAAAGTTTGAGAGCCACTGAGATAGGCCAATTTCTCTACTATGTACGACCTATGAACTTCTTCAACATACCCTCCTCAAAAGAATACGCCCTTTTTCTGAGCCAATTATCCCTGTGTGGAACAGGCAGGCTTCCAGCCAAAACTTAGTTGTTGTGACCAAGTTCTGGCACTCACAACTCACATTGAGGCTGGCTATCAAAAAAACCCTTAAAGACTGGCACAATATTTGTTGACCTCTCATCTGTGTATGATACTGTATGGACTAAGGGCCTGATGCTGAAACTTGCTAAAATTATACCTTGCTAGCAAACACTTCACCTGTTGTTGATCATGCTGAGTAACAGACGCCTACAGGGGTACCTGGGTAATAAAAACAGCTCACCCCGTGTCATAAACAACGGGCTACCACAAGGCTCTGTACTTGCGCCAACCCTTTTAATATTTACATAAGTGACATGTCTCCAGTTAAATCATGAAAATCTGGATATGCAAATGATCTTTACATGACAATCCAAGCAAACCTCCATGACATTGAGAAAGCATTAACTGAGGACATCCAAAATATGGAACAATATTTCTGGAAATGGAGGTTCAAAGTAAACACTGGAAAAACAATAGTAAGCGCATTTCCTCTCGATAAGAGTGCCAAAAACACACAAAGTAGCTTTCTGTGGTAAAAATGTGCAACACGATTACTCTCCAACATATCTCAGAGTGAAATTCGACACCACCCTCACCTTCCAGGACCATCTCAAGAAGGTAGCTGCAAAGATAAAAACGAGAGCCAACATAATCCTGAAACTAGCAGGTATAACCTGGGGTGCATCCACATTGCGAACATCTGCAATAGCACTTGTATATTCAGTAGCTGAATATTGTGCAGCCACACATGACTTGTGGAGTGCCAGCGGAATACAGTGAAGCGGTGCATCATGGGAACCCTTAAGTCGACTCCAACACCCTGGCTACCTGTCCTGTCTAGCATCGCTCCCCCGCCGATACACCGAACTGCTGCAACATTCCGTGAAACTCAGTGATTCCAGGAAAATAGATGTCTTCCTATTGACCATGACCTTGACAATGTCCCCCGCACCAACATCTTAAATCCCACAAGCCTTTCTGGGAACATTCGTTTAGCCTCATACTATCAGGCTATGATCAGGAGGCTTGGAAAGCAGATTGGATTAAACAAGAGTTAAAAAATAAGCACGTTGTGCCAGATCCCATGCAGAAGGTTCCTGGGTCTGAACTTCCCCAGTCATCTTGGTCAACTCTGAACCGAATTCAAACCAACCATGGTAGATGCGGATATCTAATGCACAGATGGAAAATCAAGGACTCCCTGGTGTGCAAGTGTGGTTCCCCACAACAGACCATCAATCATATCATTACCTACTGCCCAATTTATAAATATGAAGGAGGCATTACTGCAATAAATTTTGCTACTCCTGATGTAACCATTTGGTTCGATCAACTTCAGGTGAAATTGTAGTTGCTGCTCTACACCAACCATACAAAAGTAGTAGTAAAATGACATCCTACTACACCACCTTGCTATAAAATCTTTGCAAAGAGGGAACAACCATCTTTTGGCATGGACCTTATGGGGCTATGTGGATTAGCAAGGTTCTACAGCGTACACTCACTCTGGAGAAGCAGCAAGTGACACTTCAACCGTGTTGGTCCATACACACAGCTGATATTTTGTAAGTTTTCTGCAAACATCCACAATTACAAAGGAAAATCTTCTAGCATGTATTTGGGAAAGTGGGGGAGGGGTCACCTACCACCAGGATGAAATTAAAATTACTAACACAAGTTCCCCTCTGTGGCACCCCAATTCACACCACTCTCCTCTCCCTACCAGCCTCCTCCATTGAGGCCAGGGGTGTTTGACACCTACCGAAGATACCAAATGCACGGAGGGAAATAATGGGGGTGCAATACAGGGCGGAAGGGAACAGCAGCCTGCTACGGGAGCTAGATGTTGACAGGGAGGAAGATAATGAGTGGGTGAGTGGCTGATGATGAGGGGAATAGTGGAGTGAGTGGGTGCTATAGAGGGAGGAAATGGCTAAGGGGGATGGGTAGCAGAATAGCAGGGTGCTGTAGAGGGCAGGTGAGCAGATGGTGGGGTAGGGGATAGTGGTGTACTACAGGGGCTGGGTGGTAGCTAGAAGTCAATGGGGTGGTGGCTAGAGGTCAGTGGGATGCTATAGGGGGGAAAGGGGTGGCTATAGGCCAGTGGGGTGCTATAAGGGTGATAGCGAGAGATCAGTGGGGTGCTATAGGGTCGGGGTGGTGGCTATAGGCCAGTGGGGTGCTATAAAGATGGTGGCTAGAGATCAGTGGGGTGATATAGGGTCTGGGTGGTGGCTATAGGCCAGTGGGGTGCTATAAGGATGGTGGCTAGAGATCAGTGGGGTGCTATAGGGTCTGGGTGGTGGCAATAGGCCAGTGAGGTGCTAGAAGGGTGATAGCTAGAGATCAGTGGGGTGCTATAGGGACTGGGGGATGGCTCCGGAGGGTCGGGACGCTACAGAGGCTGGGGGTGGCGCTGTAGGGACCGGGGGAGGAGCCCGTAGGGCGCCGGGGGACAGGACCCGGGACTAGACTCCCCACACCCCAGCCCCCGCGGCCCCGGCTCCTTGCAAACCCTGCGCTAGCGGCGGCCGCTCTCTGCCCGCACCGCTGAGCCCCGGCCCGGGCCCGGCCACAAACACACGACGGAGGCGGAGCCCGGCCCGGCGCAGGCGCTGCCGGCCCGCACAGTGTAGAGGAGGCGGCGGGGGGCGGGCGCAGGGCTGGAGGCTGGGCCGCGGGAGAGGGACGCGCTAAAATCCACCCCCAGGCTGAGCACAGGAGACAGACACCCCCGCCCCATGCCCCTGCCGGGGGGAGCGCGCGCACCCCCCAAATCCACTCTGCCTGGGCGAGGGAAAACAGACCCGCACAGCAGATCCCGGGCGAGAGACTGTGACCCAGAGAAACACTTGGAGCAACTTCCCAACGTCCCATGCTGCCCTGCCGCCCCCCCAGCGAGAAAAATCCAAACCTTGCTCCTCGGGGTGGGGTTTCAGAGCCAAGGTTTCCGCATTGCAACTGCCAAGCACTCAAACAATCACGAGATGTTTAAAAAAAAGAACCGGTGGGGTCTTTTAATTTACCTTGGAAGCTTTAGGGTTTACAGTTTGAAGCTTTTCTATACAATCAGAAGGGCTAAATACCTTTTTTTAATGGACACTCAGAGGTTCTTTTATAACTTTACTCCTGGATCGGAGTCTTTAAGAACAACACCAAATACCAAGAGACTCATGAATTGGTTCACTGAGATTTTTTTTAAAGACCTAAAGTTAGGCACCTAAATCCATTTATAGGCACCAAAATACATAGGCACCTGATTTTCAGAAAGAATGAGCATCAATTTCTTTTGAATCTTGACTGACATGTTTTTACTGTACATGCCTGCAAGAAACCATATTATAACGCCACTGGGCAACAGCTCTGCTTGAACATTCTTGTTGAGCGTGTATTCAGTTATTTACGTTTATTGCAGTAATTCTGTACAGCACCAGATGGCAGACTGCTGTCATTTTTTTCTGCCTTTTTTGACTGCATGTGTCAAAGCAAGGGATGGCGCTTGTCTCTGTGCATGGAGTGGTTTGGGTTCTGTTTGTGGTGTTCCTTTATGGAAACAGGCTTATCAGTTTCACAAGCTTTAGAATACTGTTGCTGAAGCTCACTCAAACCTCCATCTTACTTTTATGTTAGGCCTTGTCAACAGTCAGAGCAGAATCATGCTGAGTTTTAAGAAAGTGGACAAGGTGGGTGAAGTAATACCTATTATTGGATCAACAATCTGTTAGTGAAAGAGAGAAGCATGGGAGCTTACACAGAACTCTTCTTCAGAATCTCCATGAAGCTCAAAAGCTTGCCTTTTTCACCAATGGAAGTTGATCCAAGAAAAGATATTACCTCACCAACTTTGTCTCTAAGAGCCTGGGACAAACACAGCTACAACACATTCTAAAAAAAAAAAAAAAAAAAAAGGTTGCTGCTAGTGCAATTTATTTGAGTACAGTTTCCATGTAAAGCATCTGTACAGGATTTTTTTTTAAACTGTGGTAGCACACACTGTGCTAAGGAGCTGCGGTATACTATTATTTATTGCATTATCTCGACAGCTAGAGGCCCTAATCAAGATCTGAGCACCATGGTTTTTCAGGTGCTATAAAAATAAAGAGTAAAAGATAATCCCTGCCCTGAAGACTTCACAATCTAAAGACTACCCCTGCCAGCATTTTGGAATCCAGTTTGTAGTATGTTTTACAGCATGTTAGGTTTAGACACAAGCCATGTTACAACTGTGTTTGACCATAGCTATGTTTGAAAACAGTTTCAAACATGGTCATAATAGAGCCTAGTGTGGATATCACCTGAGGCAGGAAATTAATACAATTAATATGGATTTTATAGACATATGGAGTTCATTCTATCCAGGTTTTTGGTTATCTTAACCAGCTAAACCTTCCTCATTATCTAGCCCCTCTTCAGGAAAAAAAAAAAGTTAACCGTTAAAGTATTTAACAAACACAAATGAAACTGAAAACATTAATCACAGAGAGACAAAATGTATCATAAGCACAATGATTTCTACTACATGTGACCATGTTACATGAGTTAGTAAAGCTGGTTGCATTTTCAGTTAAACACTTGGCTGCTAAATTGTTGAAAACCACCAATTGATTGCTTTTCTGCTTTTAATAAACATTTATTTCTTCTTGTGCAATGGTGCCTCACAATTGCCTACACTGCACATCACTGAAATGTCTTCCATTGTACGCTGGTGTAGCAAAGGACACTGGTAGTCACATTAACTAAAACACCATAGTATAAGCCAACCTACAGATAGTATAAGCCAAATTCTGCTCTTATTTACATTGATGCAAATCTGGACTAATTCAATTTATTTCAGTGGATTTGCCATTGTAAATAAGAGCATGCAGTACATTCTAGGACAATCTTCTCCAGATTCTGAATAAGACTTTATAACAATTGAGGCAGAGACTTGCTACAGAAAGAACTCATCCCAAGAATGAATTCAGCGCATGCTGGGAAGAGACTTTGATAATTTTGTCCATGCAGTGTATATTTGTTCAAGAAAGCCTGTTAATAACTCACTTGACTAGGCCACTTTGCCAATCTAAGGGCTGAATCCAGCTCTTGCTGAAATCAATTGAAGGAGTTATTGACTTCACTGGGAGTTGGATCTGGTCCACAGTGCTTCAAGGAGCTCCCAGAAATGCAGAGAACCACCCTCTTCAATGCTGCATACCAAGTGAACAATCAAATAAGAAATTCAGCAAATTGGTTCTCTTTCAGTTTTGAGTGATTTGGTCATTCCTTACAGGCAGTTTTCTTAATGTTTTTTTCCCCATTGTGCCTTCTTCAGGGTTCATCCCGCTAAGCAATAGTGCTGGTTATAATAAAATTACAAATATATTGTATAATATATAGCAATATATCTATTAAACAACCATAGCCTAAATGTTGAATTTTTTAAAGTGTGACAGAGATATCAGAAAAGGGGACATAACAAAGAGTAAAAAGGGACTTGAAATTATATGGGTGTTAGGTGGCATTATAAACTAATTAATAACTAATCCCTAATAAACTACTAATTAATTTGATGGCATACTGTATCTCTTGATTCTTATTTGTTAGTTGGAATGCTAATGTATTTGTCTTTTACAGTGACATGTTGTTTTGTTCAACTTAATTACCCACTTGCTTACAAAGCAAGATGAGGATGAAGCCAACTGGTGTTAATTATTTTATTGCATAATCTGAACCACATAGTGTCCATTGTTACCCATGAAAAGAAGTGTTTTTGCTATTAAAGCCAGAACAATTTTATGGCAGCCATGTCCCCTTAAGTATTATGGCTCCTTGGAAGTGCATTGTTTTCTAGTCCCTCTTGTATCATTGCCATATCAATGGGATGACAAAAGCTTATTTGAAGCTGCAAAGATGCATAGCAATGTAATTAAATTATCAAAGACAGATTGAGCTGTGAAAAGGTGTATGAAAAGCCAATGCAGTGAAATAACATCCATCATACTCAGCACAGGCAGCTACATCTGCATTGTATCAGAGTGTATGTGATGCTGCAATGTACTAGAGCTGAGCCAAGTAAACCAGGTCTTTGGTTTCAGTTTTGCAGAACTAAACCTGAGCTAGATTGTTTCTGTGTAGAATTTTATCTGAACCAACTATAGATGCACTGCTCATCTGTTTGCAGGCACTCAGCCTCAGTACAGCTGAGACAGTGTGTGCCAAGTGTGCACCACTAGCCTAATGCACACCCCTTGTGGCTTATTGCCACAGTGACTGGATAAAGAAGAACAGGAGTACTTATGGCACCTTAGAGACTAACAAATTTATTAGAGCATAAGCTTTTGTGGACTACAGCCCACTTCTTCGGATGCATAACTGGAGTGACTGGATACTACACAATAACTAGCACGGGGGAAGGGCATGAATAGTTAGTTGGGTCAGTCTAGTTTTTCTTCAGATATGATTTCACCTCAGCTATTTTCTTCAGGAGAGTGAACAATTATTTTAAGAACTGCTGTGTGCGGGGGAGAATATACTCTATTCATATAAACATTTCATTGTGAGTTTGAGCAGAGCTGGGAAAACTTGGCTCCATTTCCTGGCAACATCCTGGCCACAACAGGATCACTCTATTGTTTACATTCTACCTGCAGAAAGAATGCAAATGTTTTAGCCAAAAATGTTCACAGACTAAATTCCTTGTTGAAGCGAGAAGGGGAAGAAATGACAGTTTAAGGTAATAAAACATAATTAAATGGTTTGGAGCAAAAGGGAGTTTAACCTTTCTTTTTAGCATGGTAGCACAGTAAGTAGATTTGTCTCTAAGGAGATTGTGGACAGTATCTTTAATCAGGGAAGCAGTTAAATAAATACAATAGAAAGCCCCATCATATAACAATAGGGAGAGAGCCTGATGACTCACTGGGCAGCTGTCTTTAGAAACCTGGGTTCAGAAGTGCCCCCAGTTTCCCCTTTCCTTAGGCTAGTGAAGAGTGAAAGCATTGTAGAAGTGATGTTCACAAGTCTTAAGGCAGGAAGGGTGGAGACTGCAGATTATGAAACCTAAACAATGTCCAAAAAATGACTGCATACACATGTGAACTCTGGCTTAAGCAACCACCCAAGGAATCAACAAAATTCAGTTGCTTGGTCTATAACTAAAAAACTGGTGCTAGAAAACTTGGATGGGATCATGAAAGTACCTAGGCACCTAAACTTATTCACAGTTTCGGCTCTGCTGCAATCCACAAAATTCCTGCTGAATCCGGTAGGTGCCTAAACTCAATGAGCCCCGAAATTTTTAGAATAAAATTTCCTTGGCACTCACGTTTCTTCCTCTGGGCATGCGGACACCTAGCTCCCGCCTGAGCAGCAGAGCGATTCACAAACTGGGAAAAGATAGGCATTCAGCCACCTAAACTGTATATGTGGCACCTGATCCAAGAAGTATAGTCAAAAACTGCCCAGATCCCATTCAAAATCTAGCTAGAGGCAATACCACCTTATATCCAGGTGATTAGAGCACTTCTGATAGCCAGGTTCAATTCTCCCCTCTTTTGCCAGAGGAAAAGAGAGAATTCTCTCACTTCTCAGAAGAATGCTTTAATCACTGAACTATGGGATATTCTGACAAGGGGATCCCTCAGTGTTTCCTGTTGAAGCTGTAGCACAGGGGTTCTCACAACAAATTTTTTGGTGGCCGCACTCCTGCTGGTGGCCACACTGTTAGATCAAGACAATTAAGATGAGGCTTTACTTCACAGAAGATGGACTATCTGCAGTATTCTACCCACTCCGCATCTATCAACGGTGTTTTAGTGTAGTTAATACACAGGCAGGCTAAGGTTGCAAACAACAAAATAGTGTTTATTGGGATACACAACAACAAACTAGGACTCCCTACAACTAAGATAACACAAAGAATAACTGCTTGGCTGTTAACACAGCATAATGGGGATGAACCCCAGAGCCCAAACCCTTGCACAGTGGGGTTTTGCAGAATAACAGAGAAGGACTATACCATGTCTTGCAGACACTGGACAGAAGAACAGGAACAGGAATGCAGACAGGAACCAGGACCTCACGGACAAGTGGAAGGATCAGGAATCTCTGCAACAGGTAAGTAGATCTTCAGCGAGAGGTCTTCTGCCTTCTACTCTTGACCTCGATGCCCTGCATGCTGAATGTGGACACTACACCGTATGATGGTTTAACGGGTGAGTGAGGGTAAATCCAAAGGAACCTTATTAGGTGTTGCTGGTGCACCTTCGGCCTTATTCCCTCAGCTAACAGCAAGGCTGGTGCTGTGGGAGGACTTCTATGCCTCCCTGGAATGACCTGTTTTCACAGCACCCAGAGACACAGAAAGAACCAACCCTCAGGACTTGAACACACCCTTATATATGTTCCCTGTTGCTGGGCAGATTTTACTATCACGTGACACTATCTTTCCCTCTGCTTTGGCACCAAGCTTGAAAAAGAGCACCAAAAGAGCTGAAGGAGAAGGGGTGCCAAGATGGAGGACAGGTTGTCCTTTCACCAATCCAAAATGGCGACTATGTACACTTAATAAATTGACCCTTTTCTACCCAACAACACTGACACTTTTTCCTAAAATATTTCATTAACTTTAGGGAAAATAAATAAAAATGCCCAAATCCACATCCAAATCATTGTAATTTATTTATGTTTTTTAATATTTTTCAATAATAAAAATAATGCTGTGAAAATTGATATTTGTATGTTTGTTAATATCACTTTTTGCAGGACACTTAGTAGCTCCCTGGGAGGCTGTGAAAAGTGATGTGATATTAACAGACATACAAGTATCACTTTTTACAGCCTCCCAGCTAGAACATAAGAACGGCCATACTGGGTCAGACCACTGGGGGTGATGGATGCAGGGCCAGGAAGACAGCGGGGCCAGGGGCAATGGGGGGGATGGATACGGGGCCAGGGGAGGTAGTGAGGGCCAGGAGCGATGGGGGTGGGCAGTGAGCCCTGCAGCCGTGCGGCTGGATCCTGGGGTAGGTGCCCAGGTGAGTGTCTGCTGCTGCACAGCCAGAAGCCTGAGCCAGTGCCTATCACTGCATGGCCGGAGCTGGCTTTTGCTGCTGTACGGCCAGGGGTCGGCACCTGGGACTAGCACCACTGGAGCCTGAGCTCAGCACCCACTGCTGCATGGCCAGGGCTGGGGATCAGCGCCTGGGGCTAGCAGCTACTGCCGCATAGCCAGCACCCAGGCTTAGCGTCCAGGACCAGTGCCCGGGATCAGCGTCTGAGGGCAGGGGTCAGAGCCCACCGCCATGGGTCTGCACCAGAGGCCAGTGTCCGCTGCCACACGGCAGGGTCCAGGGATCTGCAGCTGGGGCTGGCGCCTGCCGGATTAGTACCCACTGCTGAACGCCAGGGGCTAGGGGTTGGCGGCCAGGGCCAGGGTTCATGGTCAGCGCCCACTACCTGCAGTCAGGGCTGGGGGGGGCAGCAGCCAGGGCTGGGAAATTTGCGCTCAGGGTCAGCGCCCGCTGCAGCATGGCAAGGGCTAGGGGTCAGTGGCCGGGGCTAGCACCTGGGTCAGCGGCCAGGGCTGAGGGTCGGAGTGTGCAGCTGTGGGTCAGCACCCGGGGTAGGCAGCCGCCATCAGGGGTTGGCGCCGCACAGCCAGAGTTGGGGATCGGAGCCTGCCACTGCATGGCCAGGGGTTGGATGGAGCCTGAAGCCCCATGGCCGAAGGCTGGGGCCACATGGTGAGAGCTGGGGTGTCAGCGACCAAAACACCGTGGCTGGAGCGGGGTGTTGGTTCCCAAATCCCCATGTCTGGAGCCCTGGTCCACACAGCCAGGCTCCCTAAGTCCCTCTGTCGAGCCCACCGCCAACCACCCCAGGGCTGAAGCCTCAGCCTCACTGCCCACCCCATCCCTATAGGTCGAGAACTCACCTTGCTCCTTCAGCATTGTGTCTCCAGAGGTGGTGCAGGGCGGTGCATCCAGGAGCAATAGGGAGGGAGGAGGAGGGAGTGATTCTTTGCTCCCCCCCACCCCTCAATCACTGCCCAGGAGGTCTGTGGCTGCATGAAAAGTCCCTGGTGGATGCATTTGGCCATGGTGGCCACATTTGAGAAACACTGAGCGCGCTATCCAGATAACAATACTACAACAACAATCAGCACCTAGTTCTGCAGTCTGTACTACACAAGTAGTCCAAATGGCCCCGATTCTTGAGTCTGCCTAAACTGTGTTCAGCATGGGATTTGAACGAAGAGGTAAAGGCGGTTTTATGCCACCTCTGTGTTCTCCTGATCCTGGTGCCAGCCAAGGATCAGTTCAGTATCTGGCACAATTTAGAGTAGCCAGAGATTTTTCTAAAGTGAACCCCAGCTGCCCACAGCTTCAAGGGGTCATTCCAACAGCCAGGGTCACTGAAGTACAGCTGCACTCTAAGCAGGCTTCTTTGCCGTAGCCAACACCCTTATGCCAGGGACTTCATACCACCTGGTACATAGCTAGCTACGTGGGGATATTTGAGCATGCTAGGGGAATCCTCAAGAGACAGAGTAAAGTGGATTTACAGCTCCTTTGTGCTAACAGAGCTGTAAAAAAGGGCTGTAGCAGACACAAAAATCTGGCCCAGTGACTTTAATGGGATTACTCATGTTAGTAAAGGCTGAAGGATTAAATCCTAAGAAAATAATACTTAGCATGTACCTAACAGTTCACATCTTCAAGGAATTTTGCCATCTAAGGCTCCTTCCTGCAAACAGATCCGCTAGCATGGACCCTGCACTCACGCAGAGTCTCATTTACTTCAGTGGGGCTCAGGGGTTTGTATTAGCAGGCTTACTTGCAGGATTGGGCCCTAAATAATTAATTATTCCAAATTATATCAGTCATGTCTCAGGCTTGTTTTAATATGAAAGAACAAGCACTGTTAAACTGGAAGACCTGGTATGTTATTTTGTGATGGGGAATGTATTGTATACCTCTTTCCTTTTCCACATTTTCTGGACTTGTTTTTGTTATAGTCCATATTTCCCTTGATCATTAACAGTTTTGTTAGCACAGCTTACCTGCTGGTTGTTGGTTTATAGCATAAATATTGAGCTGTGAAAGTCACAGAATAGCACCCCCAGAGCCGTATAGAATTACCCTGGGGTGGTTGTCAGCAGGCTTACTAGGTAATTGCTTGCTGCCACTGCCATCTAAACAATGCAATGGTAAATCACTGGAGGGTTCAGTGAAGCCCTCTGAATAGAAATAATCACCAAAATGAATAGAATGCACTGCAGGATGCAGGGAGAAATACTTCTCGTATGTCTCCAGACTCCAATGTTTGTTTCTTTACTTGACATCATTTTAAATCAGTTATTCTAGTAGCCTATGGGACTTCTCGGTCTTGGCAACTGAGCTGGAGTTGTTCATGCTGATTATTCCTTCAAGTAAGAGCTGAGCTACACCTGGTTTTTGTACCAATTTAACTATATTGGTTTAGAAGCTGATACAGTTAAATGGGTGCAATGCCTTAGTGTGGGCACAATTATGCAAATGATACAGTTCTATAAAGGTGTTTATAGCAGTATAGCTACCACCTTTAAGCACTATGAGCACTTTTCTAAACGGATATAATTAAAATGGTACAAAAACTGTGCACAGACATTCCTAATTTGCTGGTGTTCACATACTATAGCATATTAGAAATGGATTATATATTATAACTGATTTGTTCTATTAATTACATTTAATTATGGTTAGATTAGGGACTGTGAGTAAAGGGAGTGGAAATTAGGAGACCAAGCTTCTGTTCCCAGCTGTCACTGACTTGCTGCGTGACCTTGGATGAGACAGTTAACCTCCCGGTCCTTCGTTGTCCAATGTATAAAATAAGGATATTATATAGCCAGCAGCAATTGAGATCCCATGATGGAAAGTACAACATGAATGCAAATTATTAGTAAGATACTGGTTTCTTTGTTTGTTGAGTCTTTCATTGTGGGCCAGATTGTGAATCTCTTACTCCCAGAGGTGACACAATAGGAATCATTTCAGGGAAACATCCTATTACATAAAAACACAGACCAGTTGAGCTTGCATCTAGTTTAAAATGAAAAGACATTAAAGTTGCATGTACATTTTGTAATGATAAACTGCAAGAAAGAACAATTCTGAATCATTCTTCTTGAATTTGGCTTTTCACACATAAAATAGGGTCTGATCCAGGCCCTAAATGAAATATTTCATAAATGGTCTTTGCTCTAGTATTACTGACAGCACAGCTGTACCTGACCGTGAAATTTCAGCCAATATAGGCCACGTGTGTATCACCAATGACTGAACCGCTGGTAGAGATGAAGTCTAATCATTTGAGCAGAAGACTCAAGGAATTTAGGAATTCTAAACCAAGCGATCATACTGACTTTCCCTATGGCTTCATACAAGATAAATAACTTTTCTACCTCAACTTTGCCATCTACAAAATAGCCAAGTATGATTATTCCCATGCCACGAGGGCCCTGTGTGAAGAGTCATTCATGTTTAAGTGCTCAGAATTTTGATACATTGTTTGTCAAACTTTGCTGTGAGCTTTCTTCAATCCTTGATGACTCAACCCCTCGGTCTGTTGGCCAGCCTGTTTCCTCCCTTTTTCCAATAGGCTAGCCCAAGTGGCCAGACAACAGAAGTTAGTTCTACCTAGCAACTGGTATGGCTAGAAGGGGCCTGGCTTCTATTACTATTGTAGCAAGATCAACTGTAGCACTGCTTTTGCAGTTGTGAAACCACAAACAGAAGTCTTAAGATAAGTGGATACAAAAAGAGGCCATTTTAAACAAAAAATTTATGTCAGACCATCTCAGCAGATGAGCTTTCAAGCACTGGGATTGAGACCCAAGCCTCTCATCACAAACGCAGTATTTTACACGATCTGGTAATACCAGCATCACTGAACTCGGCACATTGGTTCTGGAATCCTAGCAGCTTTTTGTAAGCTTTTGTATGTACCCAATAAATGAGTCATTAGCTTATTTTAAATATTTATTTTTAATCTTTAAACATTAGCAGAATTAACAATAACACTGTATTAGAAAGGAGAAGGATAGGCTTTGTGGCTGAAGCACAGTAACGGAAGGCAAGAGATTTGTGTTATGTCTGCAGACTTGAGGTAACTGCATTGAACACGTACCTGGAGTTATCTACGCTTAGGCCATGTCTACACTACAAAATTATGTTGACCTACCTTATGTCTGCGTACAGTTATAAAGTCACTTGAGTATGTGCACGCTTGGCTGCTTGTGTGGAAGGTGTGTGTTCTCACCAGGAGCGCTTGTATCGATTGTACTGTCAGTGTGGGGCATTGTGGGACGGCTTCTGAAGGCCAGTAACAGTTGATGTAAGGAACGCAGTGTCCACACTGACATTGCGTTGACTTAATTACATTAACCTTGACTCTATGCCACTCGGGGAGGTGGTATTACTAAATTAGCGTAGAGAGGCACTTACCTCATTAGGAGCCAAATTTAAGTGAAGACACTTCCACAACTAGGTCGCTGCAAGGCAATTTACGTTGACCTAACTGTGTAGTGTCGATCAGGCCTTAGATTACATTTCTTTAGTTAGCCTTGCTCCGATCAGAGAAGCCACACTGCGAAATAACATTCGAGTGGCTATGTCAGCACTGGTGCTGCATTCACTCGTGTGGCACTGAGACTTCTGGGGACATGTCCGAGGGTTCTTTGCGCTGCAGCATGCTGAGTTACTCTATGCATTCTTTTTCCATGAATTGCGGAAGAACTTGACTCTCCTTTCTGGGCACACGGGGGGATTGTGAGAAGGCATTGGAGGACCGGCAACACATGAGTGGCACTAGCCTGCATCCACATTGCAGAGGGAGTCTGTTAGGAGCTAATGAGTTGTGCTAATTCAAGCTTTAGCTTATGGCCCCTGGCGGGCCAGTCTTCTTGAGATCAAAGCATTACTGCATTCAGTGTAAGGGGTTTTGTGTGTGGACAGGATTCAAGTTAAATGCAACACTTGTGAACTCTGCCATGAAGACAAGCCCCTGATGTGTGACCTTGGACAAGCCATTTAACATTTCCATTTATTCGCCTGTCAAATGAGGATAATACTTACTTCTCTCAAAGGATGTTGTGAGAATTAAATCATTGACATTTACAAAGAGGTTTAAGATCCTCACGTAGAAGGTGCCAGATAAATGCAAAACATTATGCTGAAAGGGGCTCATGGCTGCCATCACGTTGGTCTTGAATCCAAAAAATTATGGACCTCGGGAAGCCAATGGGTGTGCCAAGGGTGAGCCTAAAATCTCTTTCAGGCTCAACAAATGGAGCAACCAAGCCCCTTCATGTAGTAAAAAAGCTACAGTCATGGCGATGACCCAAGACAATAGGCTGCCTGGCAGGCCAGAGTGAGCCCAGGGAGTTTAACAGAGATTTTCCTGGTTGGAAACACACGGAGTTAGGAAATTGGTTATAGACTGTAGGTGTCAGAAGCATCTGAAAGCCAGGAAGAGTTGTGAGACTCTAAGAGGAAGACAAAGCACAAGTCTTCTTGGGCACAGAGCTCACTGAAGTGGCAGACTTGGGGATTTCTGAGCAAGGAAAGTGCCTCTTGTTGTTTCTACTGAGTTCAGGGAAACAAGACTTTATGTGCACTTTTTGTAAAGTAATAAGTTTAAACCAAGAATATACTTGGAATTAACCTTGCAAGACCCTGAATATTGGCTACATACTTGGGCCAAAGGGGCAACATTATCTTATTCTTTCTTGCTTAGATAAGAAGTTATTTAAGCTCGCTTAGATAAGAAGTTATTTAAGCTCACTCCAGAAACAACTAAGTGTTACATGAGCTGACTGGGTAGCATATGTGGGCCTTAAACATATATACAATAGATTCATGGTTCTCTGATGCTATGTGGCAGCTCAAGATCACGCCCACTCCCTCTCTTTTTTTAAAAAACCCTCCAAAATCTGAACATACAATATTATTGGATTTTAGGGGGAAAGATTGGGGAAAGCAGACAGACATATTCATAGAAGAACAGCAGCTTAATATAAGGAAACTGACATTGCACTGAAGGAGATTAGCCACTAACATGCAAACTATTATAGATAAGAAAGCAGATGTATAAATATAAAACTAATGATGGACAACAGTGAATAACAAGGATGTTATAAATCACAAGAGCAAATCCTAGTAGAGCTAAGCAGGAAATTATAAAGTGTCCTGAATGACTGCTGCTCTGATTTAACATTTGCACTCTCATGGTATCACTATGGATACAAATCTCTAGTCACACTGTACCCCTGTGCTTGTGGAGTTTTTTTCCTTTATTTTCTTGAGAAATAAATCATTTGGGAGGACCTTCAGTAATATCATCCGCTGAACTTGCTTTATACTACAGAACACACACTACAGCTGATGCATTGCTTCAATACTTCGGCCCAGTTTAAAAAACATCCCAAATTGTTCAACAAAGGATATTTATTATTGTTTTCTGCGAATTTACATTTTAATCCTGTTCTTAATTTTCTTCTGCACACATACATCTTTTCAATCATTTTCCTCCTAGTGCTGGAGAACACTTCCTTACTGGAGTGTCAGCAGAAAGTTAATTATTCTAAAAAGTTAAACACCAGTTTCAAGTTTGGTTGGTTGTTTTTGATGCCCTGGCTGGATAGCCTGAGCACAGGTTAGAGCTTTCAGACTTAACTGCCTGAAGTTAGGCACCTGAATAAGCAGCCTAATTGTCAAAGATGATGAGCATCGGCAGCTCCCACTGATTTCAATCAAAGTCTTTGAAAAGCAGGTTTCTAAATATGGATTTAGATGCCAAACTTTACCAACCCAACTTTGAAGATGCTGGCCTTAGTCTTTAAAAGGCTTCATTAGCATGGAATGTTGTTTAAATTTACGGTTGTATTTGTATGCATTTTTATAATTATATATTGTATGCTTACCTGTACACTAATCATCCCACTGTATCTCTGGCAATTGTTTTCATGCAATTTCCCCTAGGGCACAGTTGTACAAGTGTTAATTAGTTTTTACTCCAGAAATAAAAGTAGGTCTCAGGTTAATGTGAAATTGCTGGGAAGGAATGAGATGTAAATTTCAGCCTTATGCAACTACTGTGGGAGGTAGCATTCCGCAAGGCTGGCTGACCAACGTAGTGATATTTTGGCCTACGCAGGGCAAACAATATTTAAAACAGAATTTGCAAAAGATATTGATTTTACACGGCCTTGTACCTTGGCTCTGTTTAGACTAGGAGAAAAAGGTGTTTTTTAAAAAATGTATTAGCTAACATGCAATAATGTTGTGATATTTATAAATGCGACTGCTGTAGGGAGGTTTTCACACATATTAAAGGTGTTAACTGGTTGTGATCCACCCTGGCCTCCCTCTAGGGTGGCTGTACTTTTTTGATGAGTGAAGTGATTTCCCTCCCCCCCCCCCCGCATTGTTTATATACAGTATATAGCACTTTGAGACCCTTTAAGATGAAAGACTCAGTAGGCCAGATTTGTAAAGGTATTTAGGTGCCTCAGCAAGCAAAGTTGCCTAGGCATTTCAGGACCCTATTTGCTTCTTCAGGTGCCTAAATACCAGTACAAATCTGGCTACATATGGTGTTGTAATCATTAATGAGTTTCCACCCTGTGACGGATTTAAAAATGCATCGGAATAACTGCACTTTATTTGTGATTGGGAAGTGGGCCAGGTCTGACAGAGCAGAGTTTTAACACCTTTTTGGTGTGCTTTACTGTCAAACAAAAGAAACCGTAATGAATACATTTGCAAATGGAAAGAATTCAAGAGGGATATTGATAACTAAAGAGGGTTCAGAGAAGGGCCACGAGGATGATTAAGGTTAAGGGATTAGAAAACATGACTTACAGAGACAGACCCAAGGAGCTCAATCTATTTATCTTAACGAAGAGAAGTTTAAGGAGTGAATTGATCACAGTCAGTAAGTACCTACATGGGGAACAGAACATTGATAATGAGCTCTTCAGTCTAGCAGAGAAAGGAATAGCACGATCCAGTGCTGGAAGTTGAAACTAGACCAGTTCAGACTGGAAGAAGGTGTACATTTTTAACAGTTTTCAGAGTAGCAGCCGTGTTAGTCTGTATCCGCAAAAAGAAGAACAGGAGTACTTGTGGCACCTTAGAGACTAACAAATTTATTAGAGCATGCATCCGAAGAAGTGGGCTGTAGTCCACGAAAGCTTATGCTCTAATAAATTTGTTAGTCTCTAAGGTGCCACAAGTACTCCTGTTCTTATTTTTAACAGTGAGGATAATTAACCATTGGAACAATTTACCAAGAATTGTGGTGGATTCTCCATCACTAGCAATTTTTAAATCGAGATTGGATGTTTTTCTAAAAGATCTGCTCTAGGAATCATTTTGGGGAAGTTCTATGGTTTGTGTTATACAGGTCAGACTAGATGATCACAGTGGTCCCTTCTGGCCTTGGAATCTATGAAGAATACCCTACTCCTTTAAGAGAAAAACACAATGGGTCTTGTAAAATTACAAATTCCTCACTTCTTGCTGAACACTAGTACCTTGCAAATGTGATTCTTTCCTGTGTCACAGAGAGAAGGGGGACACACACACCCGTTTTCTGGCAGACCCTGTTTTCTGGCAGAGCCTGTACACCCAGACATGGGATAGGACTACCAGGGTGTTTAAATTGCTACCCTGTCCTAAAGTGTCTTTCTGCAAACACAAGAACATTTCTCCAGGTTAAATCATTCCAGAAGGAGTCAGTTCAAAAACTTGCTACAAAATTAAATCTTCTAATATCTACTGCTCCCTTCCCTAACCCCACAATCACCTCATGCTGCTGCAAGCACAAATGTTGTATATTTTGCTCAGACGTGCTGAACTTAATCACACCAGAAGACAGAAATAACTGATGCTGTTTCACTGCACAAAACACAAGAGGACGAGAAAAAAAGAGGCTGACAGCTGGAATCATCTCCTTTTATGTCTTTATTTGCCATTCAGGATCCTTTTATTCCATCAATGCAAATATGCAGAACAGCCAGAAACCATGTTTTAAGCAGCACATACCATTTGGCTGAGTATAACTAACTACATTCCCCAAGCAATATAAAATGAACAATGCACATCACCTTCCAGGAGAAGAGACAGATATTGTGGCAACTGAGAAACACAGTTGGCAGCTTCCTTACAAAGTAGTTTGGCTGTTAAAATGCTAGAACCGTCACTGTCCATTTCTTTAAAAAAAAAAAAAAAGTCCTACTAGAATTTAAACACTATTTTTTTGCTATCTACATTATATATAAAATATAGACTCTGTTTACTTTATAACACTTATTTTTTCTTGATAAATAGCTCTTTAAAATATCTACTGTACATATGTCCATGCACTGACATTTTTATATATATATATATATATATATATATACACACATACACACACTTTGCATTTATGTTTGAAAAACACAATAAATATATGTAATATTGATATAGCAACAAACTGAAGATACTTTTGCTTTTAAGATTTTTTAAAAAAACCCAACCAGACAGTACAAAGAGAAGCAATGGGCACCATTCATGAACCAGGCATAGCAGGGAGCTACTGTCGGTCCTAGCTGGGCAATGGGAATTTAATTTATTTGAATTTAGTGGATTTTTACTAAAGCAATTTTTTGCTTTGGGATTAGCTTCAAATCAGCAATTAGCCACCTGACCTACCTTGTGTTACATAGAGTGAGAGCAAACCTGATGAGGAAGCAAAATATGCCTTTCTCAACAGATACCTGTCTTGATGACCTGCAATGGGATGAGAAAGAAAGTCCATAACAGTGGGCTTGATTGATGGTTAAAAAGAAAGAAGGCTGTGGGAAGGACTGTAAAACCATATACCATATGGTAAATGTGTTAATCCTTATTTTAGTTCTTCTAAAGATGATAGCTAGCACTGCAACACCAGAAGCGGAGAACCTTGATTATCTACAGCCAAGTCCATGTAATCAACCAGAGTTCCTATATAGAACAATGGCAATATATGAGTGAAACACACTGGGCCAAATTCAGACTCTGACAATACAAATCTATAGAATTGCACCTGTTTATACCAGGACTGAATCTGGCCCAGTTAAAACTAATTCAGTGCTGATCTGGCCATGATGACAACTTTGATTTAGAGGCAACATCGTCTCCAAAAGAAGAGACAATTCAGGTTCCTTGTTAGCACAATCCTGGTCATTCTGTGTTTCAAATGCTTGGCATCAGAGCAGCAGCAAGAAAGAGACAGTTGTTCAGGTATGGGTGGGTTCATGAATGCTGCCTTATGTACAGTCCTATCTATTTAAAATTCCTCCTTTCATGCACGAAGGAAGTGGGGATTTGGGGGTGGGTGGTTTTGGACGTCATTGTTATTTAATGGAATCTACCTTGTAGGTTAAGAAATCCACAGCAAGGAGAGAATTTTAAGTGAACAGGACTAAAGATTATTCATTCATTCTTCATCTGCGAAATGTACAGATTTTGCTTCCAATTTTAACAAGAACAACAACAGAACCTTCTATCCTGCATAAGCCTGCCATCTCACAGCTAGTCCTTAATACCCAAAAGCCATCTTTAGAGGTCAAACAGTTCAGTGTTGAACTTTTCAGCTATTTAAGGGCATATCACTTGCCCATCAAGGAGGTAAGAGTGTTAAGCCAATGCATTAAATAGCTGCACAAAGCCCAGGGTCTGCTAGATGCTTTTAAACTCTTGTAGGTACAAAATGAACAGATTACACTCAGTGTATTATACTTACAACAACATCTAGAAGTCCAGGGCTAAAAACTTCCAGTGACAAGCATTGCTGTCAGTAGTCATTTATGGATCTCTGCAAAGATGCAATGGAGATGCTAAGTTTGTCTTTTGGTGTGAAATAAAATTAGCTAAGAATAATGTTAATTTTTGTACAGAGCAGTCATTTTTAGTTGGTTTTTGCTATAGTTGCAAGGACATAAAAATAAACAGGTTAATGCCAGAATTGAATAGTTTACATGCCAGGACAATGTAGAGCAGAGATAGGGATACCCCTTCTCTTCTGTGGTCACTGTAATTCAAAAGCTATTGAAGAGATGAGAAAAGAAAAAAAAAATCAGTACAAAGTGGAGAGTGCCTCTGATTGCTTAGCTAGCTAGACAGGAATTTCTCATGCTTTCAGCCAAAGGTTAAGATGAGTTTTGCAGAAACTCATACTGAGTCTGAGCTTGTCTGTGCATGCATTGACTCTATGCCATAGAGGGATCCCGGGTAAGAACGTATTATCTATACATAGATATTTTCTAACTATATAAGTTGAATGCTACTAATCTAGCCATGTGCAGGATATGAGATATGGGAAAGCCCAAAGCTTGAGATTGCTAATATTGTTTAGGGCTTAACTGAGCCCTGCATTGGGGCACAGCTCCAGAGGGAGTTCTGGGAGGAATTTTGCCCTTAGGAAAACATGACTCCTTCCTAAGCTCCCTGACACACAGGCAGAGTGCACCTGTTGTTACACCCGACCAGGGGTTACACTATACTTCACTTGCATGGCCAGCTTATTCTGCTGGCTAGTATATACAGGGCCATAGACCCACCTTCTCACCCACTTGGGGTATCTTGAAACTTATGGGGCACATGGAAGGACTGCAATTGTGCCTTGCTGCTACACAGGGATATGAGGAGGGGCTGCACTCCATTTACCTCCTTGTTCACTTGGAGCCCAATCCAACTCCACATGGAGTCAATGGGAATCTTTCTACTGAATTTACTGCCAGGCATAACCTGCCTCTTAATGAGCATTGCTTTGGCTCTCTGCCTCTTTGGCGGCAGATCACAATTTTTAATATCACAGGTACACAAGTAACGAATGGCAAAGGAAAGAGCCTCTCCAACAGCAGCCCTAGAAAACAAGATTATTTTTGATTTAGCAAGTGCACAAGGTTACTTCTAGGCTACTGTACATTAAATAGTAGCCTGGATTTGAATAACTGGGTCTGAACCAATTCTAGCAGGAGCTCAAATCTTGTGGCACTAGAGCAGAGGTAGGCAAACTACGGCCCGCGACCATCCTGCCCGGCCCCTGAGCTCCTGGCCTGGGAGGCTAGTCCTAGCCCCTCCCCTGCTGTCACCCCTCCCCCGCAGCCTCAGCATGCCACGCCGCCAGCGCTCTGGCCCGCTGCTCCTACCGGGCAGCGCGGCGGCATGGCTGGCTCCGGCATGGTAAGGGGGTGAGGAGCGGGAGGTCCCAGGGGGCAGTCAGCGGACTGGGAGCAGTTGGATGGGGCAGTGGTTCTGGGGGTAAGGGAGGCGGTCACTGGACGGGGAACGGGGGTGGGGGTTGGCTAGTCATGGGAGTCCCAGGGGGCCTGTCAGGGGGCGGGGGTGTGAATAAGGGTCGAGGCAGTCGGTCTTGGGAGGGGGCGGTCAGGGGACAAGGAGCATAGGGGGTTGGATGGGTCGGGGTTCTGAGGGGGGCAGTCAGGGGCGGGAAGTGGGAGTGGGCGGATAGGGGGCAGGGGCCAGGCTGTTTGGGGAGGCACAGCCTTCCCTACCCGGCCCACCATACAGTTTTGCAACCCCGATGTGGGCCTCAGGCCAAAAAGTTTGCCCACCCCTGCACTAGAGAAAGAGTAGCATTAAAACTGCTATTCCAAATATATTGGTACAGTACCAGGGATTCTTTTAAATTAAATACTGTAAACCTTTTTTAACCATTGGTCAAATTCTTAAATGTGATGTGAACTCCAGGGGTCAGATGCAGCATTCTGCTCAATGTACTTCAAACTGTCCCAAAAATAATGAGGGTTTGATAGTGCAAATCTAAATAGCCCTAGTATAGAGTAAGTCATGATTTTATTGGAATATTAAGACACATTCTACAAATAAACTAGTCACTTGTTCCTTTAATTCAGATGGCAGTTTAATATATTTACATCTGATGCTACCAAAACCTTGCCCAGATAGCAGTATTTCATCTCACCTTACATCCTGGAAAGTACTAAAACTTCATTCAATCCTGACTGCAAGCAGTCACCAGTTGCACTCCAGTTAGAGTTAAACTCTGCAAATTGCAGTATCCGAACCAATAAGGCTAAGGAGAGGAAGGGTGATGCACACCACCTGAAAGCTTTCAGCTCAGGGCCAGAAAAACTGAATTCAGTAGGACTCCGTGTTCTGCCTGCATGGAGCTCACTGCAGGAACAAGGCCCAGGATTCCAGCACTTATGCTTTCAGCCAGAACCATAAAACTGCAGAGAGGCACAAACGTTAAAAATATAGATGGCAAAGATATTAAATTTTGTGCAGCACCTGGCACAATGGGGTCCTGGTCCATGACTAGAGCTCTGTAACCCTACCGCAATGCAAATAATAAATGAAGAGAAACTAAAAAATATTTTGGTTCAGATTTAATTCAGGTTTTGGACAGTTTGGGATGGTGTTTTTTGTTCTGCTTTTTTTAATCAGACTTGGTTTATCATACCTAGCTCCCTGCCATTGATTTTTCTGTCCCTTAGTCATCCACTTTATCCTACATCCATGACTCTACCTTTGTTCTCAGTAAGGAGATTACACCACACTGCATTAAAAAAAAAAAAAAAAAATCAATATATGTCTCTTGACCCTCTCTGATTAACATCATTCTTTTGCTAGAGCAGGTTTATTTAAATAAAGGAATAGTGTTGTATGCAACGACGATTGTAATCTTGGCTATTTCCTATTTGCTTAATTACTTCATTGACAATTATTTTCCAAGGAATAATTTTAAACAACTGGAAAAAAAATAGAAACTTGAGACCCTGGCAGGAGAAGCCCTGCATCCTTGCCCAAGGCCCTAGCAGAAGCAGTAAACAACAGATACAATTGCTAGAGCTGGTCAAACAGTAATCATCCAATAGACTGATTCATTTCACAATATTATTTAAACAAACTGTATGACCTTTTTCCTCCATTATTCACGCTATTTATAGATCTCAGTAAAAAAGTCATGAAAGTTCACAAATATCTAGGATTTTACATATTTTTTCTAATAAAATTTGTACTTAGCATTGCTCTCCCAGTTCAGTAAATGCAGCACTAAAGCCTAGACCATAGCAGTCAAGAGACCAAGGTAATAAGGTAAGGGTCAGTAGCAGGATTCCTAAGGGAGCTCTAAGCACCCCTACAGATGACACAGCTGTAAACATTTTTTTTTTATGTAAAGAATCATAATTTTTGTAATCTAAACAATTAATTAGTATACTGACCTGGTGTCCCTGAGAAAAAGGTTCAAAATTTCTCTCCCAATCCTTAGAGCAAACATAAATCTTCTAAGAGGTTCCCCTCCGCCCCCCACAATCAGATTAACCAAAACAAGTCGTTTTGCTACAGTTTAAGACAAATGTAATTTTGCTTTGTATTCTTTTGGGGATTACATTTTGTTGTGTTATTTTCCATAGCTGCAGCCCCGATGCTGCAAACTCGTGAACACGTGAGTAGCTTAATGCACAAGAGGAGTCCCACAGAGCTCACCAGGACAATTCACAAGCATCCGCATAAAATGTTTGCAAGAGCAGGGCCTAAGACATTAAAGACAAAGAGGATAAGTAAACCAGAGACCATTTGTCAGTTCCTGCATTGATGACAAAGGGAACAGTCAGCACAGTACCTGTGGCTGCTGACTTTAGGCAGGTAAGGAGGTTTTTGCTTTTTTCCCTGCAAATCTTTAAGAATTTTTCTCATTCTTTGTGGTTTATCATTCAGACCTTCCATTTTCAGGAGCTGAAAGCTTCTGGGCTGAGCAACGTGGAACTTGGTGGCTGGTGCAGATTTTTTCGTTTAGGTTGAGGTTCACATACATTTAAAAACACAAAAACGCAAAACATAGCTTTCGGGTAGAAGCCCACTTAGTTTTGTATATTCTTTGCCATAATTCGAGCCCGGTTCACTCAGAACTCAATCCCAGGCTCACAGGAAAGTGTGTAAACCTAGCCCAAGTTTTGGCTGTGTAACAAACCCCAAATCAGAGAGTGTCACATGGCCTGGATTTTGCTGATGAACGTTTTGCACAAGCCTTCTTTATGAGCACATCTGTACAGCTAACATTGAAACTTAACATGAGCTTGTAGAATGCTTTCCCCATCCCCCACAGTTATATGAGCTGCTGTTGGAGACGGACTTGTTTACAAAAGCCACAGTGTTCCCTACTTAATTGTGTTAAAAAAAATAAAATTAAAAAAAAACCCCTCAGAATAAACTATGAAAATTGAGCTGCCAAGTTTGTCCAGGTCACATGACACTTGGTCACACCAAGTCTTCTTATTCTAAGAACTCGTTAGTAATGTAGTAGTACAGTGTGGTGTTGTCAGCTGGCATGGTAGGAACTCTTCACGTCAGATGCCACAGGAGACTCTCTGACATGACAGAGCCTTCACAGCCCTCTGGCAGGACAGGTAAGTCAAAAAGGACCTTCCTGAACTTTCACAGTAAACACAACTGGATCAGCTAAGCACTTCCATGCAGGAGACTGATTCCATGATATCTCGCTATCCAGACAGTTAATACTGCTGCTAAACAGTTAACACAAGTTATTTAGGTCAGCCCTTAAACAATTCTCATTTCCAGCTGTCTAGCTTAGGCATTTCTAATGCTCCCATCACCGTAGTATAGAGGCACCAACTAGTTTAGTTGGTTTAAACACCAAATTTGTCAAACTTTTATATGTCCAAATCCTTATGCTGTCTGAATTATTCTTTAAGAGCTGTGTTGTTTCAATTCCTTTCTAAGAGCTGAGTGAAGCTAGCAGTACAGAGACATTCTGCTCCTACGCATGGCTTCACTGATCAGGTATGCAGGGCTCAGCTCAGGCTCTTCTGTCATGATTGCAATGTTCTGCCATTCCCCTAGTTGATTTGACTTTTTAATGGTGTCCACTACGCACAAGGCATACAGGCAGTCATCGAAAGTCGCAGCCATGGTGAGGGGCCTCCCATCCCAGGTTCTCCTGTCATCCTGGTCCTCAAACGCTTGCCGGATGGCCTGTACCATCTTAATAGTGCCCTGAAGGTATGGGGATGGGATATCACTGAATGCTTTCTCAGGCAGTAAGGAGTTGCTGACTGGCATAGAGTCCTTTAGAAGGAGCTCTCTTTGAGGAGAGCTGTTGCTCTGCCCATACAGATCAGTGCCTATTACAATCAGTCGACCAGTTGAACCTACCATAATAATATCCTGTTTGAATTCCCCAGGGACATTGAAGTTAAGGGTCACAGTGCAGCACACCCCTCCTTCCAGAACCATTTGAAACGTGCAAAAGTCATCACTGGTGATCTGACGTATTCCCTTGATGTGGTCTGTCTGTTTCACAAAGGTCTTGAGCAGCCCATGCACTTTCACAGCCTTCTGGCTGGTGAGGAAGGTCAAGAGGTCGATGATATAGGTACCGACCGAGTGCAAACCCCCGCCCCCCATCAGGTCATCACAGCTCCAGTTGTACTTCTTGCCCAGCAGACTTCCGCTGTGCACCTGCACCTCGCACACCAGCAGCTCCCCCACATAGCCCTCCTGAATCAGCTGCTTCATTTTCACAAAGGCAGGCAGGAAGCGGAGAACGTTCCCCATGATGCTCATGAGCTTGGGGTAATAATGGGCCGCAGACATCATCCTGAAGGCATCCAGGGGAGTTGCTGTTCGGTCACAGATAACATTTTTTCCAATGCCTGCAAAACAGTAAAAAAAAAAAAAAAAAAAAACCAGAGTGAGCGAGCTCAGGACATTTTAATGGGCAAATATTGATCAAGACCAACAAGAGACATATTGGAAAGAAGACAACATTTTGTGAACCAGTGGTACCATATGCACAAAAATCCCGCAGTGTATTCATAAGATGTGTCAACTGACTGAGTACTGCAATGAAAACGAACCCCTTCCTGTTTTCAAAATTCATTCATCAAAAAAAGTGGGTACGAAAGTGAGAAGTTAATCCTAGCCTTCCCTCATTCTTACTTGCAGAAGCGCATGGTAGAGGAGATCTTATGCCCATAGTAGCCCACACTAGGACACTGAAAATCCTGGGATTTTCTTCTGAGGGGACTCATTTCTCCATACCTACCCTTTCTGTTTGATGGATTTTGTAGGGGAGGGAAGTGTATTGGATTGATTATTTTGGGTGGGGGAGCGGGAAATAGTATTTTACCCAAAAGAACATCACGTATCATTCTGGCTGAGGTGCAAAATATTTGAGGGAGCCCCTTGTCAAGATGTTAGTAACATATCTAGGATGTCAAAGAAGACCTGTGATGTCTCAAAAGAGGTCAAACATGTAAACATATAGCTGGGACGATCTGTCCTCCAACATTTCCCATATGTGCACATTGTTATATTGAACCTTTTATGAGGATTCTGTTTTAACAAGCTATCTGCATGTACTGAATGCAATTCGGGTTTTGATATCTAATAGTTGTTTTATTACTGACTTCTTCTTGATGGCTTCTTTCTTCCTGTACATATACAAATGCAGTGCTGGCAAGGTAAAGTTACAGGAATAGACCTGCAATAACTGCTAGCATGCAGAAAGCAATTCAAAATGACAGCAAGGTAAATCACTTTGTACCATTCCAATTTGAGCATTAGTTACAAGTAACACCTGTTCCCAGATAAAAAAAAGACTCAAATTGTTGTATATATTATGGCTGTACCTGGGCTTTTCACATGTAAAGGAGGGTGAAAAGAACAGACAGTTCTTGAAGTCTTAATTCCATTTATAATAGCACAGATGGATTTTTATGTCCAATGAGCAATGGCAGAACTCCTATCACCTATCCGGCCCTGAATTATGTCCTGCCTTCTTCTAAACAAAAGCCTGAGAGGAGGAAGGAAGTTCTTGTGGAGAAGGACTCAGGAGATGCATATTCAGTTCTTGTCTCAGACTAAATGTGTGATCTCAGGAAACCCATTTAATCTCTGTGTGACTCAGTCCCTTGTCTCTAAAACTAAATATAGTACTTCCCTCCTTCATAGGGGTGTTTTGAGGATATGTTCATAAATGTTTATCAGGTGCTCAGATGGGAGGTCATAAGGACAGACAACCCCTTGGGGTCAGACTGGGACCACTCACATAAGTAACTAACTGCTCGCACATGGGGAGGAAAAAGGGTCACAATCTGGCCTTGACAATCAATTCATATACACTTCCTATTTAGTCTTTGTCTGCTACATATGGGACCAATCAGAATTGGAGCTAGGGCTGTCACCACCGAAGAGGTAGTCAAAACTGGTAAATCATCTCCACAGGACTGAATGAACTGGATTAAACTGGACTGAATGAACTGTGTCCCCCCCAGCCCCTTTTATATGGTCACTGACAAATAGGCCTTATTCACACTGGTGACAGCATGTAACTTACATAGGGTTACCATATTTCAGCAAGCAAAAAAGAGGACGGGAGGAGCCCCGCCCTAGCCCCGCCCCTGCCCCTCCCACTTCCCGCCCCCCCAGAAC
>NC_048299.1:173315605-173370916 GCF_013100865.1 Trachemys scripta elegans
CAAAACCCGGTCCCTGGCCCGGACCGGGCTGCAGGGGAGAGCTGCCCTTGTATCAGCACAAAGTGCTCTCGCTCCCGTTTTGCTACGCTGCATGGCAGAAACCGCTCCCAGTTGCAAAAGGGGAGGGCTGCACTTTGTGCTGATACACTTGCTCAGAATGCAGGGCGGATCCGGCTCCTCTACAGCTGCTCCGGAGTCCAGCCCGGGACTTTCCTGCAGCCCTCCCAGCCGCTCGCTCTGCTCTGCCGGGGGAGGGGGGGAATCCCGGACATTGTGAGTGCTTTACAAATTCCCCCCGGACGCTATTTTTAGTACAAAAAGGAGGACATGTCCGGGGAAATCCGGACGAATGGTAACCCTAAACTTACACGTAGCCACACATTACAGTGAAAAGCAGGCTGTGTCCTCACTGCAGTGTGTAGCTACACGCATCAGTTAAAGGCTCTGGCAGTGGGGAGGCTAGAGCCTTTCCCCACTGCTGGAGTCTTTCTCCACGGCAGGGAAAGGCTCTGGCAGCAGGACACTATGCTGCTAAAAATACCACTGTAAACGTGGGAGGTACTGCTTGGGTGAGTAGAGAGCCATGTAAGGTGCATACCCTAGGGTTCTGGTGGATCTTCACTCTATTCACCTAAGCAGTGCCTCGCCACCTGCACTGCTATTTATACCCATGCTAGGGGGAGCGTGGAATATATGTACTCGACATGCTGCTGTACGTGTAGACATAGCTATAGACACACATAATCTTTTTCTAATTGTATTATATTCTACTGGATTCCCTTTCAAACAGTCATGGTTTTCTTTTCTACATTTCCTTTCTCATCTTTACAGATAGCTTAGACACCAGTCTGTAGGCATTCTCCTTTATAGTCAGCCTTCTCCTGCTCCTGTGTAATTCCTTCAGCGATGTCACAGTGCAGGATTTGTTTGCATTCATCTTCCTGACCCATATTCCTTTAACAGGTAATGTTCTGCTGTACCATTTGCTTCAGACAGCTCGGTGATTATTTCAATGAGCCATTTTCTGTTACATGGATGCTTTACAGTGGGCCCTAGTTTGGGCAATTAGCCATGAACACAGAGAAAATGTCAGGTGCAATTATATCCTAGGGGGTCTTCATGTGATGTGAGAACATGAGACTAATAAGAAATTCTAACGATTATTCCTAGACAGACAGTATTTCACAAGGATTACATCTGCTTGCCACAGTTTTCTTTAAGTCTTTGCTGGAGGATAATAGAGGTGATCAAATGATCCCTGATACAGTCAAATCCCTCAATGAGGAATCCACAGGGGCTCAATCGTGAGCTGATCTACCCAATGAAAGAGAATCCCCTGAGTTCAGTTCCTGTTCCAGTTTGATTCTCATCCTCCTCTCCCTTCCCCCAACACATGCTACTGGGTTTTCTTCCTGTCCTCCACAGTCATTGATCACGTAAGATATGCAGCAACGTACATATATGTACATGAGGGCAAGACTGCATTGTGTTTGTAAACTCTTTGGAGCTCTGGGACAATCTTTACACGTGTGTAGAGTGCCTAGAACAACTGAGCCCTGATTGGGACCTCTTGGAGCTACCAATATACAAACAAACAAACAAACAAACAAACTAATAAGACTGAGCGCCCTATGGGCCCTGAGACACAGGGGAATTGCCTTTAGAATCAGTGGAAGTTAGGCCCACACATGGAGGGATGAGCAGAACCAAGAGAGAGAGAAAACGAGGGGGAATCTTGCAGTTTCTTTTAGCAGCATTTTAAATCGGATTCTTTATTAATTAAAAAAGCCTCAAATGCAAACCTTTAGAGCCATTGTTTATTTATACATATCCTAATCCACGTACTATGCTCTACTCTGGCGGGGATTTGAACAGCTTTCTGCTTTATGCCCAGATAGCTCTTATATTATCACCAGCACTGATCTTTCAGGAGGACGCTGTTCAGCATTTGATTCTATGCGCTACTAATCTCTGTCCTCTCCACAGCTGTAAATTTACAAGCAGCTACAATCGTTTTCTTGAAACAGGGAGAACATGAAAGGTTTGCACAAAACAGCTGATTTAGAATACTCTGACATGTTTGTGCAGACCGAATAAGAAACAGGGAGATCAAAATCCACCCACCTCTTCCCCCCTCCCCTCCCCCCCCCGCCCCCCCCGTTTCCTTCTCCAAAGAAGAAATGAGCACCTTAGCTTTGAGCTGTGGGAATGAATCAGCTGCATGCTGACCAAAAGGCAGGATTGAAGGAGAAACTCTTCTATAAATATTGACAGTCTCAAGAAAACATGTGTGTCTGGCTGCAAGTTCCAGAATTGGATTCTTTAGGAATGAACCTAGATACAAAATTTACCTCCTGCTGCCCAGGCCTAGGGCCAAGGTCTAGTCATGTCCACTGTTGGACAAGATACTTTTGAGAAACAGATTTAGCAAGGGAAATAACGGTCATTCTACTGGTCATTTCATCACTGCCTTAAACTGAGCTAAGCACAGCTTTTCCTACAAACATCTTTCACAAGAGCAGCTCACTGTTGCAGATAACAAGAGCCACATTAATGACACAAAAGCTAAGAAAAACATAGCAAGCTTATTTCAGCAAAAATAGTAAGATATTTACCCACAGGGAGAGGCACAAGATTCCGATACATCTAATTTATATAAAACAATATGTGTGTTGTGAATCTCAAAAGGCCTGGCTCTTTTGCAGGTTCTTATCCTTGTCCTGGAGTTCTTAAATAAAATAATTTTACACAAGTATTGACCATCCAGAGTGCTCAATCCCACCCCATTTCCGAGTGCTCTACTCACCCCCTATTGTTGTATTACCTTCAAAGGGGGAAAAATTCACACTTTTAATAACATAACTTAGTTTCCAGAGCTTCCATCACCATTTCTACCATCCTACCTTCAAAAGGCCCCCCCAGCTCATAGAGACTCTCTCTTTGGCTGACACTGCTCCTCAAGTCAGAAGGTGTGGCATAGCTAAAAAGGGTCACTCCACATAATGGGCCAAATTCTGCTGTCCGTGACACAGGCGTATCTCTGTCATCACTCCAGGGGTTTCACTCTGGAGTCACACCCGTGTAACTAAACTCAGAATCTGGCCCAATTGTGAACAAGGTGCTGGGTCTGAACAGTAGAAATGGGGACTTCAGTTTCAGGTTGTTTTATAAGTATTGTAGCTTCCACAATGCTCCTGTGCCTTGGCAAATTGGAGAGAGAGAGACAAGCAATGGAATCACTCCAGGATATCACATGCAGCAGTGCAATGGAATCACTCCAGGATATCACATGCAGCAGTGCAGTCAAGTGTTCTGCTTGCCTTAAAAATGAGGTGGAGGGACTAGTTGGTTCAGGAGATTCGCAAAATGACACAAGAGGCTTTGGCTTCTAGGTCAGTAGTTTACATTCAGATATGGCACTTGTCACTGAAAGCTGTTGCCATTTGTCAGCTTTTGAAATGAGCTGGTGGTTTTAGTCTAAGTCCAGGAGTCTACTTCACAAAACCATCACTAACATTAGCCCTACTTGGCGTCCTTGTTAGCAAGCTCAGCAGAGGCCAAAAACTGAATGAGCTATGGAGACTGTACTAATTTTGAGAGTAAAATACACCCCTGAGCAAAACCCTATACACACACACACACACACAAAATACAGGGCCTACACACCACTTAGGTCCCATTCAATCCTTATTTTGAGCATGTAAGGTTTGTGCTGGCCCTCTGTACAAGGATGAATTTCACCCTAACTCCCTGGAAGCATTTGCTCCAGGCAAAGTGGGGCATCTGCCTGTTTTGTAGACAGGATTATCTGATACCTTACACAAGCCCAAAGATTTATAACAACATTTTCAATGCTATCAACTCACATGCTTTATTCATCTATGTCATATAGATATCATTTATAATAGTTGGTGCTTTTCTTACCCTCAACAGCTTGTGGAATCATGTGATTATATGTGAATCTCAGCTTTCATTTAAAAAAAATAAGTATCTAGCCCTCATGGTTGCAGAGAAAAGCTTGAAAACATGAACCTAAAGGCTCAAAAACCACCAGGCAGTTAGAACACAAACTTTATGTATATTTTTAAAATGTTCATGAATTTTAAGCCAATCCCATGATTTTCTGGGGACCCGACTCATGATATTTCAATGCTTGGGACTGGCATACTACATTTTATATAAGTCACACAGCATTTTGGTTTTCTGCTGTCCAGCAAGTCACTCTACCCACACACAATCCCTGTACTTGCCAGATGTCCTAAATAATTAGCAAAGAATATCAGGTTCCATGACTTGACCAATACACGACAGCCCTAACTCACTTACAGATTTTCCAATCTCATCAATTCTCAAACTCTGCAATGCCAGCTTTATTTTTCCATCTGCTCTGACTCCTTCAAATACACTGACAGCCCCATTTTCACTGGAAACAAAATTAGATGTCCAACGTCCAGCTGGAACGAGGCTAGCCCTGGACTTGTTCAGTCCAGGATGTGAACCTACAATCAAATATTTTCTCCTCCTCCTATTCACAAGGAAATCAAAAAGGCCTTTATTTGGAGTCTGGGCATCTAATCAAAAACTGCATTTACATCACAAAGATTCATTAGTCCAGAGCCTGCACCTATCACTGTTGTTCAGGGGGTTTTCAAGATCCTGAGATTTGGTAGAATGAGTTAAATTAGTCAGCAGAAAAAAGTATATTTTTGAAGAGAAAGGGCTGATTTAGACATTTCAAAGATAGTCTGAATGTTTAAATAGGGAATGGGGTCCTCAGAGTGTAGGCTGAACTCCCCTGCCTGCGTGCCATGGTGGATAAAAATAAAATATTTTTTTAAAAAGTTATTTAAATCAGATTTTTAAATTTAAAATTAAATACAGTTTTCTTTTAAAAATGAACCTGTTTAAAATTAAATGTGAAATTATGACAACCTGTAATAAGATTTAAACTTACTATAATTATTAAAATCAGTTAAGTAATTAAAAAAGAGATGATGCTTTCATGAGTCCTCATCAGTTTGAATGAGCTTATTTAATTATATTCAGAATCAAAGAAAACACATCCTAAACTTTTGAAGTCAACTCAAGCTTTATAAATATGTCACAATGTTCTGTACTGCATTATGTATCTATATTATGTTCAATCTTTACACTAGAGCAACTGCCGGTATTGTCATTTTTGCAAATCTAAGGAGTTTCAGTTCCTGTTGTGCAGAAAAGCTTTTGCCTTAATTACTTTTGGGTTCAGTTGAACCAGCAGGTGCAGAGAGGATATTTTCTTCATGTGGATTAGTTCATTCAAAGTTTAGACATTTATTAGGAGTTAACAAAGCAGGAAAGCTTGTTTTCCTCTTCCAGACTATGAATACAAACCAGGTGGGAAAGGATGAGATCTACTAATTCTAAAAACAGGGAGGAAAAGGAGGAGTCAGATTTTCAAAGGTATTTAGGTATTAAGATTCGGAGAGGCACCTAGTGGGATTTTTAAAAGCACCTAATTCCCATTGACTTCAACAGGACTTAGGCACCAAACCTGCTTAGGTACTTTTGAAAATCCCACGAGACACCTCTCTGCATTTCTAGGCACCTAAATAACTTTGTTTCTTGTCACCATGAGTCAGATTTTCAATCTGTCAATTTACTAACCACAGTTAATGCTTCCTTTGTTTAATCAATGACAGTATATTCCTGTTTATCTACAACTCTTATCCAAACCTCCACATTATCTTAATTCCCTCCTTGTCCCCCAGCATGAGACACCTGACCTCTGCAGCATGGTCTTCATACTGAAGGGTGGGATTCAGATAATGGTTCAGATAATAGAGCAGAGAATTGCTCGTGCGGCAGCACAGGGAGCCCTCAGCCCTACTGTCAGGGAAATGAGTAAGCAAAGCAGAGCAGAACTGGCAGTGACACCTGATCCCTGCATGCACAAGGTGCAGGGAAGGTGTTGTCCTGGCAGGGCAGAGCAGAGTCCTGGCTGGGGATTTCTGCTTTGACCCACCAGGACTACAGTTTCCCCCCACCCTGATCCTGCAGAAAGCAGGTGTCACCAGCCCGGCAGCAACCAGGTTGCCCTCTGTAGCCCTGCTGTTACAGGAGTGAGCAGGGCAGAGCAGAGAGATCCCTGGCCAAGACTGCAAGGAGGAGTAGCAGCCCCAGACCGCAGGGAAGACCACCCTGCTGCTGATTAGCTCCTACCCTCTTGATTAACCAGACTCCCAGTTATCCAAATTAAATCTGTTTCCTCCATGCTGTTCAGATAATTGGGAACATGGTGTAGTTTTAAATGAAAAACATGTTTTGATAAAACTTTTTTTCCTTATGTGGCCAGAATATTTAAGGTTGTTTTATTTAATTAATAAAAACTATTCTAAAATGATGTGTTTGTGCATTTTTAATTGAATTCCAATTTCCATCAAATGCAGCTGGAAACAAATCAGGAGTAAATAAAAGTCATCCTAATAAGGAAATGCATCATTCTCCATTTTCTAATATAATAAAAAATGTAAAACTGAAGAATATGAATAAATGTATGTTAAACAATATAATTTCTTAAATAAATATGCATAGATATCGTATATCCTCCTGATTAGCCCAAAGAATATTGTCTAAAAGGGTAGGCAACTAATTGACTATACTTGCAGTTCAATATTAAGAATGTTCAAGAGACCAAATAACCCAGCTCAGCCAAATTTTTTTGTCTAAAGGCAAAGTAATGTGGTATAGAAAAGAAAAGAAAAAAGTACATCACCAATTCTTCCCAGGAAGCGAATTCTCACAGCATGTTCAGTTTAACTTACATAGAATGCCCCCTTAAACTAGCCATCTTTTATAGGATGGCTATTTATAAGTTACACAGGATTGGCTACAGGTGTTGTCTTTGGTGTAGATACCCATTGATCTGGAGTAAGTATCTGGTCTCTTGGGACTGGAACAACCTAAATACGGTGCGATTTTTGGAGTAATCATTTATCACTAAGTCAGAGGTGAAAGTAAGCTGGTATGGTACAGTACGGAGTACCGGCAAAAGCCGGTACACAGCCAACCGTACCGGCGGGGGCAGCTTCCCCAGGCCGGCAATTTGAAAGGGCCCTGGGATCCCGGCAGCGGCCGGAGCCCCTGTCCCTTTATATCACCACCAGAGCCCCGCTGCCAGAGCCCTGGGGTAGCAGTGGCCATTTAAAGGGCCCGGGGATTTAAAGGCCCCGCAGCTTCCGCCTGAGGCCCCGCCCCTTCCGCCTGAGCGCCCCCCGGCCCTTGCTCAGGACCCTGGCCCTGCGTACTGGTAAGTCCCTTAAGTTACTTTTACCCCTGCACTAAGTCCAGCTTGCTTAGATAGCAAGATAGTCTTACTGTGGAGTCACAGTCTCCAGTCTATTATAGTGATCCAGGAGTTCACATTTGTTACTGGCTAATTATAGTACACACCACCAGTTTAGGTTGTCTACCCTGTTTTTTGACTATCTGCCCTGAGGTAGGCACTCTCAGTTGTGAGCCATTCCAGAGTGACAACATGTACGAGGTTGAGAGACCGCGACAGGTAATTCAAGACTGACATCTCAGAAATCATATGCAATTACAGAACTTGAAGGCACTAGCTCGTACTGTCATTCTAATTTATTTAAAATTTTGATCACAAGGATAGCTCTGGAAAATAGATATTCTCATTGGTCTCTCAGGGGCACCATAATCATACAGTCATATCTCCGCATACTTCAGGCATCACAAGGTATACATCTTTGGCACCATAAATCAAGATTTTCCAGTCACGTCTTAAACCCAGGCAACAGACAGCAGGCAAGATTCCCATCTCAGGCCTTGGCTACACTTGGGACTTCACAGCACTGCCGCGGCAGCACTGTGAAGCGCGAGTGTAGTCGCGTCGCCAGCGCTGCGAGAGAGCTTTTACAGCGCTGTATGTACTGCACCTCTCCAAGGGGAGTAACTTGCAGTGCTGTGAGTGAGCGTGCAGCACTGCAGGCTCTGATTACACTGGCGCTTTACAGCACTGTACTCGCTGCGCTCGGGGGGGAGGGGCGTTTTCACACCCCTGAGCGCAGCAAGCTGAAGCACTGCACAGCGCCAGTGTAGCCAAGGCCTCAGTTACACCTGTGCAAACTCACTGACTTCAATGCCATTGCTCCAAGGGGCTGCACTGATGATTGAGAGGCTATCTTAGCTCATTAGCCTTTAGCTACTGAAAATCTTGCCACACAGTGTCAGTGTTTCCAAACATTACTGTCACACGGGCAAGTGCTTCAGTTATTTAGCTAACTCATCACTACACTGCTGTAAGGATTAGAGCAGGGGTCTCAAACTGAAATGACCACGAGGGCCACATGAGGACTAGTACATTGGCCCGAGGGCCGCATTTACTGACACCTCCCCCCTGCTGCCCTCGGCCCCGCCCCCACTCCACCCCTTCCATGAGGCCCCGCCCCTGCCCCGCCTCTTCCCACCCCTTCCCTGCCCCCATTCCAACCCCTTCCCTGAAATCCCCACCCCAACTCTGCCCCCTCCCTGCCCCCAGGGGTGTGGCAGGGGCTCAGGGCAGGGAGTTGGGGTGTGGGGTGCAGGAGGGGTGCAGCAGGGGGTCAGGGTGCGGCAGGAGGCTCAGGGCAGGGGGTTCGGCTGCAGGAGGGGTGAGGGGGGTGGGCTCCGGTCCAACGCACACCGGGGGCGGTGCCTGAAGCAACAGCCACACAACCCCTGCGCCCCTCATTGTCCCATTGACTTCAGAGGGACCAGAATTTGGCCCTTTGTGTAAAAGTGCTTACTATCCGTGAAATCTGGCTGTTGCAAAATGACATGCAGATATCAACAAGTTTGGAGACCACAGGTATTTCAACACTCACATGGGGCAGCTGATAATTTAAATATAAAAAACAAAAACAGTTTGGTGGTGATAAAAATAATGATGGAGGAGCAAGCGATGACTTGCAAGAGAGAAAGAAGGATTTTTCCTATTCAAAGACTTGGCCGGCAAAGACCAGGAGAGAGAATCAAAGCTCAAAATGGGGTGAGAGAGCAAGAGTGAGTGAGTGAGTGTGTTTTTTTTCCTTTCAGGCTTGAGAACTATAATACTGAGCTAGCTTATTCAGTGCGGCCAGCATTTTTAGATGATGCATGAATCACTTATTGAATTCTGATGCAAAGCTTTTGAATTGATCTAAATCTATATAATATGAACGTTTCCAGCACTAGCAATGGAATAGTTCTGTAGGAGACGGATCTGGGCATGGAAATGAAGAACACACTTTGAGATGTCTTGTGGAGGAGGGTGCCGTTGAAAAACAAAACTTACTGCTCAAGGGCTGAAGAAATCCTTGTATGAATAATAAGAAGCCCTGACTAAAATATATAGTATGAGATACTCTAACCATACTCCATAAATAAAATTCCTGACAAGGGAAAAAATTTGGCAGAGATATACATAGCAAGGGCGGCATTAATCATGGCTGTACCACTGGCTAATATAATTTTTATTAAGGCCAGCATAATTTACAGAAGTAAATTGAATCTTTTTCCCTTGTCTGAATATTATAAAAAACAAATGAACATAAATACTTTTTAGTTTAAAGCCAATTGAGAGAAGATATACTTCACAAATATTGGAAAAAACAATGGATTGAATAAAATGCCCATGTGTCAGAACAGTTTATATAGTATCACCAAGACCAAGATTTCAGTTCATGAATCCCTGCTTGGGCCAGATTCACCACTGTGTGACTCCAGTTTTATGCTGGTTGAACTCCACTGATTTCACTGGAGTTACACTGACAAAAAGTTAGAGTAACGCAATAGTGAATTGGGCCCGGAGTCTCTGAGGATCAGTAGTCTAAAGTGGTTTCAGAGAAGTCTCAGGTCAGTCACTGCCCAACAGTGGAATTAATTAGCTTGTAACAAAATTTTAGGTCTCAAGCAGCTTGTTTAGATATGTGTATAAAGCATCCTACCACCAACCAGTTTTCCCCAGAATTATGTTTTAAAAAAACAACAACCCAACAACCCAGAGTCTGTGACTCGGTGACCAAGGCTTGACTATTATGGAACCTCAAGTTATCCCATAGTTCAGTTCAACCTTTCCAGACTACTGTACCCCTTTTAGGAGTCTGAAGCCCAAGCCCCACCTCCTGGGGCTCAAATGCAAGCCCGCCGTCCAGAGCTTCACAGGGCCCCCTGTGGCATGGGGCTCTGGACTATTGCTCTGCTTGCCACTCACTAACACCAGCCCTGCACTTACAAACCCCCCTAAACCCGTCCCAGGACACCTCTGGGGGTCGTGACCCCGAGGTTGAAAAACACTGATCTAGATGACAGCTTTCAGAGTGGTAGCCGTGTTAGTCTGTATCAGCAAAAACAACGAGGAGTCAATCAATAACAGACTTAAAAGTGGCAATTCTTCAACAACAAAAACTTTAAAAACAGACTCCAACAAGAAACTGCAGAACTGGAATTAATTTGCAAATTGGACACCATCAAATTAGGCCTGAATAAAGACTGGGAGTAGATGGGTCACGAAGAAGTGGGCTGTAGCCCACGAAAGCTTATGCTCAAATAAATTTGTTAGTCTCTAAGGTGCCACAAGTACTCCTGTTCTTTTTGCGGATACAGACTAACATGGCTGCTACTCTGAAACCTGTCATGATTCTTGTCAACTGTTTGAAATGAGCCACCTTGATTACATTGGCCTCATTAGTATTCACCCCTTCTTGTCAACTGTTGAGAATAGCCCACTTCCACCTTAATTGAATTGGCTCGTTAGCACTGACCCCCCCTCTTGGTAAGGCAACTCCCATCTTTTCATGTGCTGTGTATTTATACCTGCCTCTGTATTTTCCACTACATGCATCTGATGAAGTGGGTTTTAGCCCATGACAGTTTATGTCCAAATAAATTTGTTAGTCTCCAAGGTACCACAAGGACTCCTCATTGTTTTTGCTGATCTAGAGGAGTTGACATACCCCCTGGAATACATCTGCATACACCCAGGGGCACGCATATCCCCAGTTGAGAACCACTGCAATAGTTCATTCTGAATGTTACATAAATGATGAAAACATACACCCTTCAGAGAACGTTGGGAATGCAGGTCTCAAAGCACATGACCTATTCTCAATGGAGAACAACAAGGAGTCTGGTGGCACCTTAAAGACTAACAGATTTATTTGGGCATAAGCTTTCGTGAGTAAAAACCTCACTTTTATTTTAACCTCACATGTTATTTATTATTTTTATTGCAGGAGAGCCTTGCTGCCCCAGTCAATGACCAGGGCCACATTGTGCTAGGTGCTGTACAAACTCAGAACAAAAAGGTAGCCCTCGCCCCAAAGCGCTTACATATCAGTATGCTTTTGGCTACTCAGTGCCTTGAGGATCAAGTCCTCAGTAACTTTTCTAATAGCTCCCATATTCATTTTTGTTTGCTTGCTTGTTTCATTTTTTTGTGCATGTGGTGTTTGCTTTGTTAGTTGTGGATTGCCAAATTCTTTTAAACTTAAGTCTTTGGTGTGTGTATGAAGCATGTGAACGTACTCAAAGCCTGATCCTGCACCACTGAAGTCAATGGGAGTTTTGCTGTTCATTTCAATGAGCGCAGGATCAAGCCCTTATATAGCAGCTGAGTCTTAAGCTTTCCTATTTCCCCATGTATCATGGCAACGCATGGATTTCCAAACTTTTTACAGCATGATAGAGAGATTGGTTTAAAGTCACCTTTCTCATTCACCATCACATAACATCCCTGTAGCAACTTGAGCAAATGCTTACGTGGGAAAGTGAGATTAATGAAGTATTTAATGTATTTTTAGCTGTCAATACAATTTAACCTCTTGAAATTCAGAGGAAGAGCCAACACCATCTGACCAGCCCACTATCCACAGACCACCAGGATGAGCTCTATGAATCACAGGTTGAGAACCTCTGTGCTAAAGCATCTGAAACATGCTCAGACTTATGCTTCCTTAGCAACCGTCTGGTGCTTTTCCATGCCACCAAAAGGATTTGGGGAAAAGTCTATGGCCAAACCCTTCAGTCTTTCCTGAGTTTCTACTCAATCTTTACTCACACAAACTTCCATTAAAATCATTGACCCAAAAGCTGAAAATCCTTATTCACCATCTACTAAGGCAAAACACCCATTAACTTCAGCGTGTGGGTGTTTTCTTTAAATATAATTCAGTCCTTAAATTCAGTGGGAATTTACTGGGTAAGGACCTCTGTATTTGGTCCTTTATTTGCTCCGATTCCTTCCAGTTGCTCTACGTTCCCCTGACAGTAAAATGCAGTCCATCATTTCAGTCTACATTATAATAATAAAAATCACATGGCTGTGACAATCTATGGTCAATCTCAGGTATTAGCATCGGTCTTTAATATGTTTCTTTTTGTTAGTTGAAAACAGCTAGATGCCCAGCTGTTGTAAAGGATTTGGGAAGATTAGGCAATCAAGCAGATTAATTTTCTTTAGGCTTCCCTGTCCTACACAGAATTGTTTATGCAGATTGAATGGGTTACATTTACAGTTGTTAATCTTTGTTATTCTCTCCTAACCCATTCCCCATCCCGCCCTAAACAAGCTAATTGTAGTCTGGCACTGAACCTGACTCTTTACAAAAAGAAACATCAGACTGATGCTTTGGAGTAATTAATGCAGCCATTACATTGACAGTTTTGTCTGCATCCAGGCAGCCCTAAGAACATGGAAGAAATTACATCTTGTCTGCAGAGTGACAGGGAAAGTGATAGGAAATCCAAGTCTTCATTTAGAAAGAACTACAAGCTGTAGTGTCAGGTCAGTAAGTGTATTGCACACAACATAACCACAGACACAGCAAATCCTGCATCCTCCACACATTTTATGGTTTGGTTTGTTGTTTTTTTATAAACATTCCATTCTACCATCTCTCTGAGTGAGGTACACTGTAGCTTTATCACTATCTTTATTGTATGATGATGATATAGGAAGCGTGAGCATATTTTGTTATGAATAAGAGTTACTTTATAGCTTAGGAACTTTGGTCTTGTAAACCTTTGGTCTTGTAAACATTCGGTCTTGTTTAATTTGGGAACAGTTATCTTGTAGGGTAAAATGGGATTGGTAAATCAGTCTTTCTTTCAAAATGAATTTGAAAACAAACTGGTGTTCAGAACCTGAGACCTGTTTCCTTCCCCTCTTTTTCACCTCCTCCCTCTGCTTCCCCCTCCATGCCAAAAACAAAAAAGGTTACAAAGGACTTGGCTTAAGCACTTGTCATTAAAGAGCCTCTGGCATTTTTGTAAGAGATGAGAGGGCATTACTTCCAGTGTCCAGATCTAATTCCAGACTGGGTAATTACATTTTTCCTAACCTTAATTTCCCAGGTAGTTCAACTGGATAAAATATAGTTCTTATACATACTGAGAATCTAAGGGTGTGTCTACACAAGGAAACTGACTGGCATAGCAGAATAATTATAATATAGCAGAATAATTAAATTTTTCTGGAATAAAATCACTTTGATTCCAGAACAGATTTTATTCTTCTCCCTAAAACAAGCCCTAACTTGCCATCAAGTGGCTAGTGAAGTGACTTTAATAAATCCCCTCCAATTCTCTCCCAGTTTGGATTCTACCAAAGTACAATAGGCAGAGTTCTATTGTATCTATTATTGGGTCTGGTTCCAACCTGCCACAGGGTCCAGTTCCATTCTCCCCTTGATGTCAATGGGAGTTCTGCCATGGACTTTAGTGGAAGCACAATCAGGCCTTACCAAGCTTCAGGCCAAATTCATCAGAGATATAATTCCACTGACTAGCCAGAGTTGCACCAGAAATGAATTTGGCTCCTCATACAACAGTAATAAACAGACTATAAGTAATCCATGGTTTAAACTAACTGTTACATAGGTATCTTGATTACCATTTCAGCTGAAATTACTCCACAATTAAATTAAAATTGTTCTTCTTAAGGAAATTTGTTAAGTCTTTTTTTAATCTTAAGATAGTAGCTTAATGTTTTTAGTTCATATTTTATTCCTGGCAGAGCCAGCTCAATGCTATTAAACAAGCCATAAACCCATTCTGAAAAGTAGCAAATATAGCTTATCTTGTGAGGATCAAAGTGAATCAGCAGCTCTAAATATGTGAGATGCTCCACCTCTGGATCCATCAGAAAGACTGATGCTTGTTTAATAACTCCCCAGGCTGCAGAGCTTACACCAGGGCCAAGGTTTCAACCTATGCCCAAGCAGCTGACTGAGACAGAAAGAATTAATCAAGTTCCAGCTGCCTGGATTCCAGCCTCCCCTTTCCACAATCATTCTGTACTTCATCTTTCTGAAAGGGATTCTTGAAAAATGCCATTCGGGCTCAAACTGGTTTAGCGTGACTTAGGCTGCCCCGCTACAAGACACAATTAAATTACACTGCAGTGAGCAATGGTGGCTTAGGCCTTGGCTACACTGGCGCTGTACAGTGCTGCAACTTGCTGCGCTCAGGGGTGTGAAAAAACACACCCCTGAGCGCAGCGAGTACAGCGCTGTAAAGAGCCAGTGTAATCAGAGCCTGCAGCGCTGCATGCTCGCTCGCAGCGCTGCAAGCTATTCCCCTCGGAGAGGTGGAGTACATACAGCGCTGCGAGAGCTCTCTTGCAGCACTGGTGGTGCGACTACAGTCGCGCTTCACAGCACTGCCACGGCAGTGCTGGGAAGTCCCAAGTGTAGCCAAGGCCTTAGGCCAGATTCACTATATTTTTCCATTTGTTTGTTTTAATGGAGAATAAGTACACTTTGCTCCAACTTAAAAAGTTTAAGGAACTCAAGAAATCTCAGCATTCCTGGGTGATCCTGCTGGCCCTGTGGGCATTGCTGACGGCTCATGTTGGTATACCTCATTCAGGCAGACTTTTACTAGACAACTCCAGTCTAGGTTCTTCCATCTTCTAGCATGCCCTAAGGCAAGGGGTCATGGTGTGTGTTTCTCAGGACTTGTCTACACTGGCGCTGCAACTTTCTCACGCTTGGGTGTGAAAAAACACACCCCTGAGTGCTGCAAGTTTCAGCGCTGTAAAGTGGCAGTGTAGACAGTGCACCAGTGCTGGGAGCCGGGCTCCCAGCACTGGTAGCTACTCCCCTCATGGAGGTGGATTTTTTTTTAATAGCACTGGGAGAGCTCTCTCCCAGCTCTGGTGCCATGCATACACAGTATGCGACTACACAGCCACAGTTTGACATGACCCCGGGCAACTTCTTTCACTGGGGCTCAGGAGAGCACCAGGCAGAATTTAAAGCAATTTTTTCTAGGTAAACTCCTAAGGGGAAGGTGTCCCTGAATTTGAACCCCACTCCAGTAAAAGTGTTCCCCTGGGTGTAGGGGGTGCACTTTGCATCTATCTGTGCCCGTGGTGGAATGAATCTGGTTCATTAACTAATGCAATATCCCTGTGAGTTGGTAAATTGTATTATCTCCATTTAAAACTTGTTGCAATTCTTAAGTTTGCTCTAGAACCAACTAACATTTGTTTGCGGGGGAGGAAATGATAGCTAGAAAAAGACAGACAGACAGAGAAATTTAATTCACTTTTAAGTGAATTAAGCTAAAGCAAATTAAAACCACTTTTAGTTCTGAATGAAAGCATCCCCACAGGGGCTTAACATGCTTTTAAGCTAGTGCACTTTAAAGTCACACTTCTACTTAATTCAGCTTATCTTCCATGTAGACAAGCCCTAGAAAGGTTTTTCAACCTAATAATAACCCATGATCTAAATAACCAGCATTCCCAAACACATACTACATTCTACCTGTAATCCCTAGGAGGTTGAATGATTCTGAGCAATTCAAAAAGACAGTTTTTACTGTGGGCCCTATTGCCATGTGAACTCAGTTTGATTTTTTTCACTGAACACCAAGCAGCCAATGTTATAACCCCACTATCAGTAGGAAGCCCAGGGTCTGGATGTTAGAAAGAAAACTAACCTTATCAATTGTATTTACTTTTCTGACTGCAATGTTTACCTTCACTGTTGGACTCTGAGGAAAAGCAGTAGTGTCTGTGATTAAACCCCCCTACTATGAACTAAAAGTAAAAAACTGCAGGTTTCAGAAAACTAGATTTATACCACAACAGATTTATTGTAGGCAAAAATGTTAAAAAAGGAGTTTGAAAATCGCTTTCCATACTGACAGCATGTATGTGAAATGGAAGTGACTCCAGCACAAACAGCAACTTCAATTTTACAATTGTATAGCTCCAGTATCTCAAATTTCTGCATAATAACATGAACATAACTTCACAACACTTAATATAGTCCTAATTTCTAATAACCAGAGTAGTACCTTAATAAATGCAAACTTAAGTCTGGCCAAGGGCTCATAATTTCTAAGGCCTTATCCATACGCGAAAGTTGTACCACTGACTATACTGGTGGCAGTTAAAGCGGTACAGCCCCACTACAATGGACACAGGTATACTGGTAAAAAAGGTGCATCTTTATACTGGTATAACTGCACCCACACTAAGGGTAGTACCAGTGTAATTATATTGGTTAAAAAAAAAAAATCACACCCCAAGTGACAATTATACTGGTACAAAAATTTCTGGTAAACCAGGCCTAATACTGGGAGATTTGTGTACTCTATGGAATAATCAAATCACAGAATTTCAGTGTGGATGAGATAGAATTCCAGTTACAAAACCAAGTGTAACCATGCATGGGTGGATTCAGACAAGAGTTTTGCTCATGACTCCAGCACCAGAGGAGTGCTAGAATATCAGCACTTGGGACTGTGTGGATGGAGAGAGGAACATGTCCACTCAAACTGTGCCCGTGGCTGATTATCTCATGGAGCCACAATATTGTTCCTCGAGGGGCTGACTCACCAACCTTCTAAGAGACACCTGCCACACTTGATAATGTCTAGCAGTGGAGGGAAAATATATTAAAAACAACCATTTTAAAAACAATCTTGCTGTTCCCTTTCTATACTGTTTGTTAAAATGACTCTAGACTAATGGGACCTGCATGGATATCTACAGAGACTTCACATCAGCTACCTTCGTGAGGAAGTTTCATAGGCAGAGGGATTTGACCTTCCAGTGCCATTCCCAACTTCCACCTTAACACAGAGGTTGGATCTGCACCTGTCATGGGAGCTTTTAGAATAAACCATCCCTAATTCTGCTCATGTCACAGCTTGCAGGAACAAGGCTAGCAAGCAAGCAACCTAAATAAGACTTTGAAAATAATCAGAATCAGTATTTCTAGAGCATTGTTAATCCACAGATTTCAAAACACTTTACAAAGTTGGGTATCATGAACCCCATTTTAGAGACAGTGAAATTGAGGCATCATGAGGGAAAGTGATTTTCCCAAGGTCCCATAGTGAGTTAGTGGCAGAGGCAGCAATCTATCCTAGTCTATTCCCAGTCTGGTATCCTCTGGGGTAGAAAGGTCATCAGAGGGTTTCACAGTTTTATTGTGAGCCTTGCAATATTTAGTCTTCTTGTTAAAGCCCCACCTGCTGAAGTCAAGAGATTGCAAGAAAATCTCAACTTTCATTTAAAAAAAAAAAAAAAAAAAAAGATAAATTTCTAGCTCTTATAGTTGCATTAAAAAAAGCTGGAAAATGTGAAGCAAGTTCACCTGCTAAGACTCAAAAATCAGAAGGCAAATAAATTCCCACCCCAACATTTTTAATCTCATGATTTTGGGCCTGTCTCATGATTTTTTAACATTTGAGGCTGGCAGTACTGCAGATGAGGCTCACAATTAAAATATAATCTTTTATATCTATGCTGCATTAATGGAAAACACATTGTTAAAAACATGTTGTGCTAGCAAAATGAAGTATTACCACTCACAGATGAGTACTGTAGACTGTTCCTTATTTAATCTATTATGCTCCCCCAATAAAAAAGTGTATTTTACATTACTCTGTTCTGTGGTGTACTAGACTCCTGCCACCGTGGACACTATCCACAGGCAAAAATGTAATGCGGACCAGGGTAACATACTTTAGAAAGAACAGAGAGCTGGTCACATGAACTAAAGCAGTAGTAGCAATCGCCAAGGCACTGACCTTCAATTTCCCAACTGCTTCACATTTTAAAGGATTCCCTCGGATATGTTTTTTAAGATAAGGGGGCTCACGTTTTTATACCTTCCTGTACACAATTGCAGAAGATACATGCCGGTGGAAGGAAAATGGTACTTTGGACAGGACTGGGGCAATTCACCCCTGGTTATTGTGCCCTCTACCAATGTCAGCCAGGGCACCAGACTCGCAAAGCAGAGTCTAGTAGAGGGAAGGCTGGAGTTGTGGAATTGTGGAAAGCGGATGCAAATTCCCTTCTGCTGGGAGTGGGGCCAGCGCTGGCTTGGAAACAGGTGTGACCAGGTCAACTAAGGTCTGAGCTGATGATTCAGTGCATCCTCTTTGTAGTCACCTTTCACCAGCAGAGCTCCTATAAAACTTCAGAGGAAACTGTTGTCCACCCTGTTGTAAAACCTATCCTAAGGCTGGGTGGCAAACCCCCTCAAAACAGATGTGCAGCAGGCCTTGCTGGTACAAGTAAGTGCAATTTGTACCTCCAGGGCCGACTCCAGACACCAGCCTAGCAAGCTGGTGCTTGGGGCGGCACACGGAAGGGGGCGGCACGTCTGTCTCTTCCGCGGCAATTTGGCAGTGGGTCCCTCACTCCCTCTCGGTGGGAAGGACCTGCTGCCGAATTGCTGCTGAAGAAGCAGCGGCGGTAGAGTCGCGGTGGAAGTGCTGCAGATCACGGCTTTTTTTTTGGCTGCTTGGGGCGGCAAAAACCCTGGAGCCGGGCCTGTGTACCTCCCTGTGCTAGTCAGGTGAATCCAGACCCTTATCCTCAGTGTTTAAAAGGTGCTTTAGTGTAGTAAAGAATCCCATGTTTGTTTTCACTGTTGCTCCTTTTAGGTTCTAAGATAGCTGGAAAACAAAGCCAAAGGCGAATTGACAGCACAAAGCCTACCCACAGTGAAAAGCACATATGAGGCTATAAAGAAACCTAACATGATGAGCTTAACTTCAATGTGAAGTAACTCTTTTCAGCTTCCCAACATATTCACTGTGTTATCCGTCTGTTGGGCTCTGCGGATAAACATGACCCAGGCAGTCTTCATATGCAAAGCTTTCAAAGGCCAGAACAATGGGCACAAAAAATTATTTGTAACACATCTTCAGTTTCCAGCTGAGCAGTTAATATTTGCGTTGATTAACTGAGAAGCTGGAAACAAACAGTAACAAAGGCAAAAGAGACTAGTTTCTGCATGGGGCTCTTGTTTCTCACCCCAGATGGGACTTGAACCCACAATCTCTGGCTTAGGCAGCCAATGCTTTGTTCTTTCTAATTGGGTACATTTAACCCAGAAAGAGGTCTTATGGGGAACTGAGGAGCTCAGGGGAATTAGTGTGGAGATATGGGACTTTTTACCTCTGTGGCACAGGCCTGAATTCAGCTAGATCAGTACCAACTCAATGAACGTCATTAGATTTGATGACTGTTTGGCAACCTATGTGGAAATGGGCCTCGTGCCCAGTTTCCGGGGGACAGTTGTCCATACCACAAAAACTACCTTCACTGTTGGCACTAATTAGCCCTCACAGGGCAGTCCCAACAGAGGGGCAAGCAAAAGGATTCATGAGCCAGGGCGAGTGACCCATCCTCAGATAGTCACCTCACACAGACTGAGAGCAGTGAATTGGAGGCTTTCACTGCTACACCCCGTGTCAGGCAGGTTCTTTTGATAAAGTGTCCCAGGGCTGGCAGGCCTTTTTGCTGTAGTGACACAGGCATTTTGATTATATCTGAACAGCAGCCATAATTGCCTCCCACTAACTTACTAATGTTGCTGTGCCTTTGCAACACACACGTTTCTGCTTTCCTCCCAGGGCACTGCCAGCTGAGATTCTACACACTAGAACAAGACGACAGGCGCATCCATGGCACGAACAGTTCCTCCTATTGGGCATGTGCCATGTTCTTTTTCCGAGAGCATCCCTGGCTTGCATATGGATGACGACACCCTGGCCACAAATTAATTCCACTCAGACAAAGGGATATTGAGGCTGGTGTGATTGGTAAAGAAGTTGGAAGAGGTGGGTTTCAGAAGCAGGAGATGTAGATAGGGCCTGAGCAATGGAGGGCCTTGGATAAATTTGAATCCGATTCACAGCTCAGTAAGGAGCCAGTGAAGCGACTCAAACACGGAGATAATATGGATGAAGAAATAAGTGTCTTCTCTCTGTTTTTTTTTTAAACCGGCAAAATAACCTGTATGTAGGTCTGGGCTCCCATGCAAGATAATTTTAGAATATACCAGCAAAGACAGATGCTATAGAGCAACGATCATCTGCCACAGGAAAACATTTTGTACAGCGTGGCCAATACAGTCAGAGTATTTGCGCCAGTCTCTGCCAAGGCACTTGTGCCTTGAATGTTGTTTGCAGATACAAGATATATACTTGTGCCCTGGAAGAAGCCTGCCCTGGCAATCTGAACAGAGCAGCTACCAAGCTGCAATGATATTTAGGTGAGGAGAGATTTCAGCAAACTGCTCATGTCTCAGAAGCTCAAAGTACAGGGAGCTGTCAGACTGCTGGATCCCACTAGGGATTTAATATGTGCACTGCTACTCACTAGGTACTTTATGCAAACCTGTACACTGAATAGACTTATACATTCATTAAATCAGTGTCTCATGTGCATGCCTTCTCTTCTTACTCCAACCTCCAGGTCCTGGCCATACTGGGGTGGTTTGCACCAGTGCAGCTACACCAGTGCAAATCTTCAGTGTGGATGCACTGCACCAGTGCAAGATGGAGCTTACCCTGTAAGGGGTCTTGGAACTTACCCTGCAGTGTTAGGCGATTTAGTGGGTAGTACATATTGCTACAGTCAGATATATTTGGAATACTGTACCTCTTTTTAGTGCATACAACTACTTGGGAAAGTGGAAGGCTGCCATACCTGGGAAACTGAACTCCGGTTTATCAAAAGAATCAGTGTGACATGGGGAGTGGCAGTGAAAACTTCCAAAACACTGCACATGACCAGAGCAAAAATCTTCCCTGGTGCAAGACTTATTTTGCACTGAGACAGTATGTGTTTACCAGGGCTTTAAACTGCTATTGCGACACTGATGTAATTAGACTAGTATATACCTCCTTAACACTGTTTAAGGCTGTGTCTACTCTATGGAGTCTATATTGGCAACAAACCCATGTAAACCTAACTTTTAAGTGGAGGCCAAGCATGATGTTACTCCTGGTTTTGCTACTGATGTGAAATTATTTTTTTTCCTTTAAATAATGATAAACCAGTTAAAAAAACAGCAAACATTAAAAAGAAAGTGACCAAATCCTCCCTGGTGTAACTGCACTGATACCAATGCAGCTACATCAGGGACTAGTTTGTCCCTGCTTAAATTAAAATTTAGCTGGTTCTATAAGAATCTGGACAGTTATCTTTGATATAAATCCAGTTGGACTACCCTTAAAAAAACACAACAACTATGTGTTGTTTGTTCTCAATAAAACCAGCCTCTAAACTAAAGTCTTTGGAGATTATTTTGTTCTTTTTTTTTTTTTTTTTAATAATCCACAAATGTCCCTTACAAAGCGAGAACCAGTTAAACACGGACATCTGGTCATGATATTCTGTTGACTCTAGGGGTGCCAACTCTAGCTAATTATTTTTTCTTCTGCTTCCACTTCAGAAAAGAATAAAATACCTCCCACTCACTAATGGAAAATAAACATTCTCCAGTGTGTATTCATTACATTATTGAAAAGTTTTGTTTGCCATGCAAATAACTTTTTAAAGGTACAAGCACTGAACATAGTACTAAATACAATAACAATCTGTGTTCATTCATTCACATCTGCTTCCCTGGTTAATTGGATCAGCTGTTCTGTAAAATTTTAGGGTAAGGAAAGGAACATCTATTTCTGGGAAGGAAGAAAGCAAGGGAGGAAAGAGGCTGGCTGACTGGCTTTGGACTAGTTGGCTTCTGGACTACTGCACGAGTCCTATAAAGAGATGAAGATACCCCTTGAAGACGATGGAAGAGGATCTGCTGGAGGAATGGAACATGTAAGCAGGAGGCTTACAATCATAGATATGTCATAAAGGTTGATAAAATCTGTAATTAGCTCATGATTTTTTCCACAAAGTGCATGATAAATTCATGGCAAGTGATCATCACAGATGACAGCTAAAAACAGAAATCATAAACATAAGTGAGACATACTACGCAAGATGTGACAAATCTATCACGGACACCCTTCCAACATGTCCTCACCCAAAACTGAACACAGAGCGGCACTCATCCAAAACTCATGTAGATACAACTAGCAGTGTGACACCAGTTCAGCCCAGAAGGATACACATGGGTCTTGTGCAGATTCTGATGACCGTTCTCATGTATTATATGTAAACAAGCACTTTTTTTTTTTTTTTTGCGCCTTAGCAAGATTTTAAGTTCTCTGATCTTTATTCTTTTAGTCTATGCTGTTCTGATAGACAGCAAATAATGGAAGGGATTTGGCCTCTTTTTTGGCAGGCTATGTGCACTTACCCCTAATAAAGTGTGCAGGACATGAGTGACTCACGTGCATTGCTTTCCAGCTGCTACCTCCAGGCTCTCAGACAGTCATACCAAAGTGCAGTAACTTTTTGGTCTCTTACTTTCTTTTCTACTTGTTGGAGTGTAATATACTCTTTCTTTCCAATGCAAGCTAGAGCTCAAAGAATGATGCTGCCCTTTGTACACTGGATGTTAGTGATTTGTTCACATGAGAACATGGAAAGGTTTTTAGGGAGGGTTGGGTTAAAGCAAAAGGACTCTTGGTGCCCAAAGGCAAATTTTTCTTTGCAAAAACCAAAACATAATTTACAGTTTTCTCTCACAGATGCTGGCTACAGGGGGCGTTGAAAAGTTTGTGTCTGTATGGCTGTGCATCCTGCTGTCTGACTTAACACAGAGCTGCTCCAGCGGCGCTCAACATGGACTGCCAGCCAGTGAAGCCACAGAGTAGAATCTCTTCTCTGGGATCTCCTTGGTCTCCTGAAACTTGTTAGGCAAAGCTTTCCCCTTCTGGCCTAGTAGGGAGTGAAGATGTGGGAATTGAGGGTGTTCAGCAACTCTCAGGAGGTGTTCAACACTTCACAGGACCCAATCCTTGTAGGTGCTGAATGGGAGTTGAGAATGCTCGACATCTCTCAGAATCAGGCCCCACATATATTGAAACCCACTGAGGAAAAAGGACAGGAGTACTTGTGGCACCTTAGAGACTAAAATACAAGTTTATTTGAGCATAAGCTTTCATGGGCTAAAACCCACTTCATCGGATGCATGAGGAAAAAGCAGCCACCACTGAGGAAAGGCAGCCACCTCTGCAAAACTGTTTAGGAAAGGAAATGAAGAGGAGTACCATATCCTGTCAGAACTGCCAGGTTGGTCAGAATCCTGCTTCTTTGACTTTGCCCCTCTGAAAACCACAGATTATTTTACTGATGTAGTTCAAAGCTTCTCAACCATAAATCTGTAGCCCCCTGGAGATCTGTAACACATACACTGGGTACACTTTATGCTGTAAGCAAAGACATCTCAACACTGAGGCCAGTCTATGGAGAAATGCTTTTTCTCTCTCTGAGAGATATTTTAATAGGAGCAGGAAGCTTTTATGGGGAGAAGCGGGGAAGTCCTTACCTAGTCCACTGCTATTCATTTGTCACAGACAGCCACTGTGTCTTAGCTGACATTCACTAATGCTTGGAAACAAGCCGCCTCAGCGTACCACACTCAGAATGACCTCAGGGACAACAGAGTCCCAGGAAGGTTAACTTCAGCTCCGTTCTAGGGCAAGACCCTGTTCCATTTGTTCATTTAGGCTTAATTTAATTTTCCACACAATATCACCCACAGCTGATTCCCTTCGCTTTCCTGGGGAGGTGGAGCTTGTCCCTCTTATCCTACTGTCACTCTCAAACGGGATCCAAAAATTGTGACAATGAGTTAAAGTCTGCCTGGTAAAAATGTAAATTATGGCTGCACAAGGTTTTGACCTAGCTGTGGAAAGGCTGGTTAATTCCTTTATTAATCATTTCTATTCTGTAAGAATGTACTGGTACAGAAAGATGCCTGGCTGGGGAATGCAGTGAAGTCTTTCCCAGACAGATATACTAGACGGAGGCAGTAAAGCCTGCAGCCATATCTCCTGACACTGGAACCTGCTCAGAGGTGGAAGGGGCAGGACGCATCTCGGGCAGAAACTTCCAAGGACACTTAGGTCCGGCAGAAAATTGTTCTCTTAATTCAGCAAACATCACTTTGTCCCTTAATTCAGTATTTATCCAATGCATCAGTCTGGTATACGGGAGCGTTTCACTGTTGGAGGTGCTGTTTATCAGATGAATATAACACAAAGATCTTGATCACTTGTGGTCATTAAAGATCTTATGGCACTTTTCATAAGATTAGAGGGGTGTTAGCCCTGGTGTAGTAGGTAACTATATTCTGCTTATCTAAATTTCCCCTACAGTTTCAACTTGACACTATACTCTTTGTTTTAACCTGTCCCTGTGTGCTTCTACAACTGCTGTGCTCCACCCCAGTGATGGCTGTATTTTGGAGTGAAATAATCTTTACGCCATCTGAAGGGCAGTTTGTGTATTAGTTTATTACACTTACTAAGGGCTGGTCTACACTGGGGGGGGAATTGATCTAAGATACGCAACTTCAGCTACACGAATAGCGTAGCTGAAGTCGAAGTATCTAAGATCGAATTACCTGGGGTCCACACAGTGCGGGATCGACGGCCGCGGCTCCCCCGTCGACTGCGCTACCGCCACTCGCTCTGGTGGAGTTCCGGAGTCGACGGTGAGCGCGTTCGGGGATCGATATATCGCGTCTTAACGAGACGCGATATATCAATCCCAGATAAATTGATTGCTACCCACCGATACGGCGGGTAGTGAAGACGTACCCTAAGTGTCTTGGGATCCTCTGGGATGAAAGATGCTACATATATCACCATTACTGAGCTCTATCCTGGGGTCTTTAGTCAGTTTCAATTCAGTCCTTACTCCTTACGGATTTTGGGATTTAGCCCATTAAGCACAGACTGGATTGGAGAGCAGATGCTGACAGAATAACATTTGGGTGGAGGTAGAAGGCTCCCCTTTCTTCACAACCTGCAAATAACTTTCCAGAAGTACAGTGGTTTGGTTTTAAGCCCATATCTTGCAAATCTGCTTAACCACCAGCAAATTTTAGAGGACCCAGGGAATAGCACGGGATTGCTCACAGAATATTTTTTCCAGCTCAGGGATACATCAAAACAGCCTATGGTTACACACCTGGGATTACTGTTCAGTACCGAATGCTTTTACCTCTAGAAGTACAATTCCTTTCAAAGCAAAGAGCACTTGCATAGCGCCATGGATGCACAGTGTATATCCTAGCAAGAAAAGGCCTGACTCCCCCACTGCCTTGCATCTTGTGTAGTCATTGACACCTGTGCAGAGCAAGTATAAAATGCAGCCATTCTGATGTGACAACATTTTACACTTGCTTTCCATGGGTATAAATGTGAGAGGCAGTGGAGAACCAGCCTACATAATGTACTCAGGAAACAGGAAACTGCCTAACAAGTGGCCCTATGTGATCTAACTAGCATGATATAAGAACTTAAAACTCCCAAGACCATTTAAGGATGGAGTTTGAGAGGAAATTAGCGAACAGTTTCTAATTCCAGGAAGCTCGACCACAGATCTGTACAGGATATCCAAAGACAGCCCAATCAACTTGTGGGGCTGCATTTGGTAAAATGAATAGAAACAACTGGCATTTTTCCTACCTTGACACTGAGAATGTACACAGTCAGCCAATACAAGATACTGCTCTAAATTCCAGGAGGACAAAGTGCCACTAAATATTTAAACATGGATTTAAAAAAAGAGTCCAAAATACACATCAAAAGCAATGACATTTAATCATAGAATATCAGGGTTGAAAGGGACCTCAGGAGGTCATCTAGTCCAACCCCCTGCTCAAAGCAGGACTAATCCTCAGACAGATTTTTACCCCAGTTCCCTAAATGGCCCCCCTCAAGGATTGAACTCACAACTCTGGGTTTAACAAGCCAATGCTCAAACCACTGAGCTATCTCTCCCCCCACCCAGTAATTCATTGCAGCTTTCCCTAAATCCCCTTCCAAAAATGCTTGTTTCCTTATATACTACTGTGTAATTATTAAAATAAAGAATAAAACCATAGTAATAATAAGCTGAATTCTAGGCCAAGTTTATGAAGTCATAAAGGGCTTATTGGCCCCCCAAAGCCTCAAACAGGCCCCAGAACAATTGATCCTGTGGGTGGTCAACCCAGTGCATAGAAAGGAACGGAAGGTAACCATGGGACTGAGAACTCCGGTCAATAAGCCCTCTGCACCAGTCAATGAAGTTAGGGTGTTGCACAATATTTCAACAGTAAAATATTGCACTACAAACCACTTATTTATCTATCATTTATGAAACTGAAAGTTTCAAGAGGTTCAACATAGAAGAAAAAGAGATAGTGGGGTCAGTTGGGGACTGGGGTCATAATCTACAACTCATATGAATAAAGGGGCCTGGGGTGTTTCTTGAAAGTGGGAGGAGATGGATATAAGGGTGAATGCATTCCCAAACACAAGGCCTATTTAAACAAAGGCCTCTACAACACAATGATAGGATTTCTAAGAGGTGGATGGTGTCTGAGCACAGGCATCCATCGGAATGAGACTCCAGGAGAAGGTGTCAAATGTGCCATCAACTGCTTCAAAAAACCAACAGTGCTGATCTAAAAATCAATCCACCTTTTGACAGGCAGCCAATGTAAAGAATGCTGGACAAGAACAATATGAACCTGTGAATGACCATGCTCCTCCATTCTGACCAAGCTGCAAGTGGTGGAGATGCATTGCCAGCAGCTCTGATGAGAGTGAATGGTAATAGTCAAGACTTACAGTCACAAGGAGGTGGGTGCTGCTGTTACAAGTTTCTGGTGGATAAATAACAGCACAGTCTGTGCAAACTGGCCATTTGGAAATCAATTGTTTTGTATCACATCTGATATGCGGCCATAGCCACTGGAGGTACGGCAGCACCCCCTGGCTCGAAGTAGTAATAGCAGCCAAATATAAGGTAAAAATTGTTCCAGCACCTATGTGTATGGCTCTCTATGGAAGAACATGGCTGAATGTAGCAGCAAGATTCTTAACTTTACTCACTAAAGGAGTCTTCTCAATAAACAGAGACACAAAGGAAGTGAGAACACCCTCATAACGACTACTATTATTCCCTGTATTACAGCAGTGCCCAGAGACCTCCAATCATGAAAAGCGGATTCATCCAAACTGAAACTTTTCAGGGTCGGGTTCTACAAGCTTCTTGACTCAAAATGTTTTTGAAAGAAAGTGTTTTGAAATTTTTGAAAAGTTTCATTTTGACATTTTCAAGACAAAAATTCTGGCTCGCTGCTTCAAAATGACTGTTTCAAAATTTAAACTAATTGCAATAAAAAAAAAAGTCTTTTTAATAAAAAAAAAAGTTGAAGTAAAAACCAAACATTTCCAAATTATTGAAACAAAACATTTAAATTGACCCATTTTTGGGAAGGGGGGGGGGAAGAGAGATTTTGAGTTTGTTGACATTTTTGAGATTCTGACTTTTTGTCCTGGTTCAGGACAGGAATAAATTTCAAAATCTTGAAAAACCAATTCCTGCCCAGCTCTAGCACTGACCATGAAGCACTTAAATTCCCAGTTAGGCTTAAAATGAAAATGGCCCCATTTTTGGAGGTGATGAGTGAAAAAAAACTGCCACTGAAATCAATAGGAGCTGTGAGTGCTCAACATCTCAGAAAATTAGGCCATTTATTTAGATGCTTACCCCATAAGCATCAAAGTTTGAAAACTGACTTGCCAAGGTGACATAAGTCAGCAGCACAAGCAGGAATAAAACCCAGCAACCTTGACTCCCAGAGCCCTTCTCTAAACCCTAGGCTGCATCTCCTCCAACAATTACCCAACAGTTCTCTGCGAACCAGTTATATGATAAAGAACTTTCATATTAACAGACTGGTCTGGTCTAGTGCCTGTTCCTGGTGGACCTTATCCCAGTGAACCAAGAAGAGGCTGATCTAGAAGAACAATTAATCATGATTGGCCAACCAGGGTTTATCTGCACCATGCACTGCAACTTCTCTGTCTTTTCTAGGAGAAGCCCTACAGCCATCTCTGTACTGCCTGAACATTCCTACCAGTTCTGCCCATAGAGCAGCGTATCTTCACCTTTACATCTTCAAGCCTGAGCAGCCTTAGGACTCTAACAGCATGAAGGACCATAAAGTATACAATGGTGCTTCTTGGTCTATCCATGCAATCTATTCTTCCATCCATCCAAGGATGTGTCCAGCACTGTGGTATCTGGGTACAGGGATACTTGATCACTCTTTCCATGAGAAAAAAATTTTCTGTGTCTTTTCCATGCTATGTCTTCATGAACACTCATGGTGACAACCTCTCACAGGAAGGACTGTTTTTAGACCCTAACAGAATGGCAGCAATCGGATTGTCTACACCATAAACTTCTGCATTCCAAGGACTACTACTCTCCAGGACTAGGGAGATCAATATGGTCAGTAGTGGCCACGCTTTAGGACTACTTGAGAACCCAAGAAAATAGTCACACTTCTGGTTAGTCCTCATCTGGCCAAAGAGAGTAAAGGTGGCAGTGTTTTATGATGCCATATGGGCCTCTAACTCCACGCAATCTGTGAGTGTTTTGTTTATATCACTCAAGTGTTTCCTCCCAAACCAAAGTCATAATAGTATATCCCAGAAGTTCAATTGTTCTCTTTGTATTGCTGTGTGCAGGTGTCTGTAAAGCTCCTGTATCACATTTCCTATAAAAAGAACAGGAGTACTTGTGGCACCTTAGAGACTAACAAATTTATTAGAGCATAAGCTTTCGTGGACTACAGCCCACTTCTTCGGATGCATACAGAATGGAACATATATTGAGGAGATATATATACACACATACAGAGAGCATGAACAGGTGGGAGTTGTCTTACCAACTCTGAGAGGCCAATTAAGTAAGAGAAAAAAAACTTTTGAAGTGATAATCAAGCTAGCCCAGTACAGACAGGTTGATAAGAAGTGTGAGAATACTTACAAGGGGAGATAGATTCAATGTTTGTAATGGCTCAGCCATTCCCAGTCCTTATTCAATCCTTTGTTGATTGTGTCTAGTTTGCATATCAATTCCAGCTCAGCAGTCTCTCGTTGGAGTCTGTTTTTGAAGTTTTTCTGTTGTAATATAGCCACCCGCAGGTCTGTCACTGAATGACCAGACAGGTTAAAGTGTTCTCCCACTGTTTTTTGAGTATTATGATTCCTGATGTCAGATTTGTGGCATTATCCACCTGGGGAACTGACGCACACACAAAGACTAAGTGATTTGTCCATGGTCACCCAGGGAGTCTCTGACAGAGCAGGGAAATGAACCCAGGACTTCTAAGTCCCAGGCTAGTGCTTTTACTCCTGGACCAGTCTCTTACTTAATTGGCCTCTCAGAGTTGGTAAGACAACTCCCACCTGTTCATGCTCTCTGTATGTGTGTATATATATCTCCTCAATATATGTTCCATTCTGTATGCATCCGAAGAAGTGGGCTGTAGTCCACGAAAGCTTATGCTCTAATAAATTTGTTAGTCTCTAAGGTGCCACAAGTACTCCTGTTCTTTTTGCGGATACAGACTAACACGGCTGCTACTCTGAAACATTTCCTATAGGCAGTAGGGATGAGGACATGATTGAAGTTGCGGTGAAGCTGAAAATAAGCAAATGTTGCTGCAAAAGCTGCTTATTTCATAAGCCTGCATCTTAGGGGGAAGGAAAGGACAAGAGTCTCTTTTTTCCAAAGTGGCACAAGATGCTCACAGAGTCATTTTACTTAGGCCATCTCTGCTTGCACGGTCCTTTCTATCTACCTAAGGTATTTATAAGGCCACACAATGATAGCATCTACGCCTGACTTCACAATACCTTGAAAGGTAGGGGGATACCATTATCCACCTGGGGAACTGACGCACACACAAAGACTAAGTGATTTGTCCATGGTCACCCAAGGAGTCTCTGACAGAGCAGGGAAATGAACCCAGGACTTCTAAGTCCCAGGCTAGTGCTTTTACTCCTGGACCATCTTTCCTTGCCTTTCCATGCTGTGCTGTCCCATGCTGCACTACTGGCACATCGGGGCCTGACAAACGGGGATACGTAAGCAAAGAGAAGCTCAACTACAGGTGAAAGTCATACAGATTGCCAAAGGGGGAAGGCTCAGGCAAGGGTGTTTAGTGTAGTTAGAGGCCATGGGAGGTTGTAAACAGAGCCCAACCACTTGGCACAAATTACAGTGTGACTTGCCTTTTCTGCTTGATAGCATCCATGCAGGAAACCAAAGGTTTGCAAAGGGTGGAGAAAGGAAGTGGGGATTTCAGGGCTCATGCAAACAAAGGACTGGCAGAGCTAACTGAAACCAATGATAGTGCTGCAGACAGGTTCTGTTTCCATGCCTCCAGCACTGATTTCCAACACCCTGGCTCTTCACTTACAATCCTAGTGCAGCATCCTCAGCTGATGTAAACTGAAGCTATGACGACCAACACGAGCGGAGGAGCTTGTCCCTAGCACAGAAGCTGAATGGGGCAGTTGGTTCCATGGACAAAAGTTTCACTAAGGAATCAGACCAGCTTGCAGATGATCTCACCAAATTCGTTTCATTTGTGACTCAAATTAGATGTGAATCCGGGTCCCAGGGGTGAAACCCTAGAGCATTAATTCACTGTGTCGCCTGCAGGCCAGGCGGATTCCCTCATATCAGTTGAGTTTTAAATAAATAAATAAATAAATAAAGCGTGTTGAAACCTAAGTCTGTCAGTAATGTTAGAACATTTGATAGCAGCTTTTAGGATGGCCATGAATGAAAAGTGTCATTTCTGGAAGGGAGCCATGTCACCCCCCCCCCCCCCCCCCCCCCCCCCCCCCCTCACACACAGTGTAGCTGCACATTAAAACCATTGCAGTATTTTGGCTGGATTATAGTTCATAATGAAATGAGGAATAAACAGAAAAATCAAATGGAGAAGGGTGCATGAGTGGGCAGTATTTCCCACTGAAAATGTGTCAATATCATTATTTAATCTTTTAAAGGAGTGGAAATTGTATACACAAAACAAAGCTTTATTGATAAAACAAGATCTCATGTTACCTAGATGGAAAATTTGAAATTTAAACTAAATATTGATTTATACATTCATATTTCTCCCTTGCAGAGAAAAGATCAGGAATGCCAAGCCTTTCGCACTTTATGCCTTCCCAGTTTTTGGTTATACCAGCAAATAGATCAGACTCAACATACTCAATTATTTATAATCTAAAATAAAAAGGTGGCAATGCTTGGCGGAGAGGTCAAGAGGATAAAACTTCACAGCTGATCTCTGTAGGAGCTCTGGTCTAAAATGCTTTCAAGAACTTATCATACCAAATCCAATGCTCCAGGGTACATCCAAATTGGTGCTATGTGTGCAAACAACACACAGAGGCCAAACGGAATCAAAATGCAAACACAGATGGGAAGACCCTCTAAGCAAGGAATACTCCTTTATCGTTCCAAATTGGTGATTCCAAACAAAACAAAAACACTAAAACAACTAAACAAAACCTCAATGGTGCCTGATGCTATATAGCTAGCCCCCTACCACCCAACCACCATTATCATGGCATTAATACTTGAAATATTGGAGATTTAGTAAAGATGGGCATAAACTGCAAAATTAAGACCCAAATTTAAAAACATTTACCCACACAACCAAATTTGGGGGAAACCTGATCGAGGTGTTTGACTCAGGCCCATTCTAGTCTTTAGCTGTGTAAACCTTAGGGCAGTATTACCCCACTCTAACCATCAGCATTGTACAAGAGGGGGCAAATCCTGCAGTCCTTGTGTAACACTGACAGATCTCCGTCGTCAGTGGGTGGATTGAACTGGGGAGCTCTGGAGCCTAGTGCATGAGCCTCTACCGCAGGAGCTAAAAGCCAACTGGCTCTTAGCTAAGGCTGTAGAGCAGACTCATTTTACCTCTCTATCTAAGTGGTCTTGGTGCCACTAGATGGGACAGAACACCACACCCTGAAGGTGTGTGGATTACACTTGTGCATATAAAACTCCGACTGAAGTCAGTTCCATGCTACCCCACTAAGCCAATTCTATTTAAATTAGCAAAACACCCACCCACACACAAAAGAATAATCTCAGAGCCTTATTTTGTCTAGGCCTCCTTCCCAGCCTGTTGTCTTCTGCTCTTTACACAGCAAACAGAATAGATGGAACCACATGAGTATGGCAGGATCCAATTAACCATGTCTACTAAATATACACAATGTGCAAGGCTTTGCTACAGCTACAGTTCCAGCACCTTCTAAAACACAGAACGTGGTGAGCACCACTAGTGGGCTCAGAAAAGATTTAATAGACTGCACTCCCCTAATGCAATGTCATCTATCCCTACATCATGGCATGTATAGGTAAACTGGGGTCCAGACCACACACATCTACTTCCAGAAGTAGTGCTTACTGCCATGAATAACCACAATAAATTAATTGTATTACTTATGGCAGCAGTAGGCACAATGCCTGATAATGTTTGCAGGATTGGGCCTTTATGTTTTAAGCTCTTTTGGTCAAGGACTGAGTTAGATTCTGCTCTTACCTGTCTTTCTTCTCTCTGTAAAGTGCCATTCACTCCTAGGGCACTTTATGTTAAATGTATTAACTATTATTATTCTTATGAGATTGTTGTTCATTTTCCTTTTCTTTTTTTCCTGAACACATCCAAGAAAACCTCCAGCCTGGCAACCTCACAGGGCCTTTCACCTTGTGCACTCTGCTGAGTGCTTTATGTCATTTCTGGGTTCAATCTGCAGTAAACAGACAGGCCTATACATTCAAGAGGGGCCTCTAAGTTTAGGTGTCTCCATTTTGAGGTGCTCAACTGGAGGCTGATTTCTGCATTACCCACTGGAACTGTAGGTGCTCTGAAGATCTTATTCAAAAAGTGTTGGAGACTGGGCAGCCAGAAAATGAGGCACCCAAAAATCCATGAACCCTTTTGAAAAATGTGGCCATAATGTATCATTTCCTCCCACAGCACTGCAATGGAATGCACACCCTGACAGAGGAACGTTCTTTCAAAAGGCCTGATATGCTAGTCCTTCTATGTTCATACCATTAAGGATTCCTTGACAGTCCATTCAACAGAAGCAGGTAGCTAAAGAATGGAGAATGTCCTGAGTGGCACAACTGGAACAGATAAATATCCCTGTCAAATGCTATCCATTCTTAATTTTAAAATCCCAGCTACTCCACTCTTCTTTAAGACTGCATGTAATTTGGCACGGTGTGATAGGTTTGTAATGGAATAGTGTAATAAAAGGTCAGCACCACCACTGCATACTTTTCATGACAGCCCTGCTTTCACTGAATTATATGCTGTCTTCATGGAGCGCCATGTGAGGATTTCACGGTTTCTAGGAAGTAGAAACCTGACTGCCTATAAGTGTCAGAAAGCAGGAGTTCTGAGTGATATGAACAAAAGCTCATTGAAAAAGGAGTTTACTCAAAATGTGTGGGATGAGGCGGAGCAATTTTGCTGCTGGCTCCATCAACTTCTTTCTTCAATGTTTATAGCAGCCTGATACCCCAGGGCCTTCCTATGTGCAATGAGGAAAACGGTATGGGGGATACTCCTCAGCTATGTTTCAGGCATTTCACTACCCCATCCAGTCCTTACTGATACATTATGTCAGTTCTTATTGCATAGGTCCTATTCTTTTTCCTGAGGTGCAGTATGCATAAATCCGGTTTCCTCCCTTTCCATTTTATTTAGGCGTCAATGTTCAGTGGTCATCAAATGATGGATCTGAGGCTCTGACATCAGTGACAAAGAGGAAGATGCATTAACATGCTGCTCATTCATTTAATTTAAGCTCTCCTGTCTTAATTTACACCATTTTACACCTATTTTTAGCCATGTGGCATGTAAGCTACACCATCATATGCTCCTTTATATTTGTACATTGGTAAGTGGATATGTAACCCACGCACCTTCTGGGTGTGGTGTTCTGTCCCAGCTAGTGGCACCGAGAGCACTTAGAGAGATAAAATGAGTCTACTCTACAGCCTTAGCTAAAAGCCAATTGCTGTAGAGGCTCCTGCTTTAAGCTCCAGAGGTCTCTGGTTCAATCCTGCCCGCTGACGACAGGGTCTGTCGACATTACAGGTGCAAATAGGTCAAAGGGGGTCTAACTGAGTGTAATAAGGTCTTACCTAAACCTCCATTGAGACATCATGGACATTATCTCTGAATTTTACCTATAATATTTAATGGACTAAAAACCAACAAATTTACCGTGCCGGCTCCATGGGTAATTTGGTTCATATGAATGGCATTTAAAGCCAATTGTTCATGTTAAGGAACATTACTATCAAAATACACTAACTTCAAAAATGAAGGGACTGCTCTCCGATTTGTCTGTGAACTGTGTGACCTACATAACATGAAAGCACTGATTCATCCTAGGTTGGTCTGGACTTCTTAAATCTCAGCTGATTTCCTGTCTTGCTTTTGCCTTCACATGTGCTGGTTGGAAGACTGAATACAAAGAGCCCTATTGGGGTGTTTTATAGGCAGAGAGGAGTTTTAAAATTGGAGTCAACAGCTTCCTTGTAACACTGGCACATGTAAAGAAAAAAGCTTTCCCAACTGGGTCAGACATTTTGCAGTCAGAACACTGCGGACGACAACATCAGAGAATCCTATACACTTTGTAAAGTGGGTCCAATCCTGCAAGGGGCTTAGCAGTCTCAGCACCAATATGCCCATGTCTCCTCACTCACTCACTCTTTTACACTAGTGTAACTCCATTGACATTGCACTGGTGAGAGAGAAGAATCTGGCCCATTGAGTTCATTATGAGTTGAGGATGCACAGTACCTCTCTGATTAGTCCCACCAGGCCCTACATTGGTTTTACCCCAGTGGAACTTCATTGACTTCTGTGGGATTCCTCTTGATTTACACAGGTGTCAGAGGAGGTCTTCATTTAGAGGAAAGCGCATCCTGCTCCCAACCCACTATTTTGATAGAATGACCTGAAATGAAAGGGGGGGCCTGATTTGCATTTACAATAAGATCGCTTTATTCTCTCTGGCCAGAGCAGTGTAAATGGGCCTTAATGTAAAAGAGAATCAAGACCAGAGTGAACAGTGGGAAAGGGGATTATTAGATAACTGATTAGTGTCATCCCAGCGCCTTAGATATCTCATAATGCAAAGTGATGCAAGTCCATGTTATTGCCAGGCGTTATGTGCTTCTCCTATACCTAAAAAGTACAAATTTGAACAAAGACAAAATAAAAAAAGCAAGAAAAAGCAAGAGAGGAGCATGCTATAAAAACAAAAGTGGATTAAGGCTTTTCAAGAAGAATCATTGGGCAAAGTAATAAAATAAAATAGCTCTTTGGGGTAGGGACTCTCTTTTTGTTCTGTGTCTGTACAGCACCTAGCACAACTGTGTCCAGATCCATGAATGAGGCTCCTCGCCACTATTGCAATACAAATACTAAACAACCATTACAATGCCACTCAAAGCACAGATCCACTGACATTTTGTACCCCCAGCGTGCAGGCTGCCCCCATTCCTCCTCTATTTCAGAGCTTCCTCCACAGATCCCCTCTCTTCTTCCCTATCCCAGAGACCCTCTCCTGTAAAGCCTGATAGCCGCCCTGCCCAGAGCAGACATCCACCCGCCCACTTTGCTTCACTCGCTGTTAAAGATTTGGTTCTGTTGGTGGTGCTCGCTGCCAGTGGCAAAGGTACTGCTGCTCTCCTTGAATGCAAAGCAGGCTCAGCTGTCTGAGTGCTGCCCACTTGCCCTTGTGCCAGCTGCCTCCTGCTTGAATTCCAGGGTCTAATGTGACATTAGGGGGCACCCAGATTGTACTCCACCATCCACAGCCCAATGGGACACTAAACCCCAATAGAAGGCGGCTGGCAGACCAGAGTGGTAGAAGGGGCCAGAAATCAGTTGTACCACATGCATCCAGATTCAATGCCTCCTTGACCCATTTTTATTACTCCGACCATAGATCAGCAGATTCAAGGTTTGTTGATCTCTGTGCCCCCCTCTCAGCCCAGGGCCTGACTTCACAGATCCATCAAACCAGACTCTATCACATCTGCCTCTGGGAAGGGCTTTGAGTTACTACAGCGAATTCTTTCCCAGGTGACTGGACAGTGGGTCTTGCCCATATGCTCAGGGTCTAACTAATCGCTGTATTTGGGGTCAGGAAGGAATTTTTGCCTAGGTCAGATTGGCAGAGACCGTGGGGGGGTTTCGCCTTCCTCCGCAGAATGGGGCATGGGTCACTTGCAGGTTTAAACTAGTGTAAATGGTGGATTAAACCATGATTTGAGGACTTCAGTAACTCAACGAGAGGTTAGAGTCTATTACAGGAGTGGGTGGGAGAGGTTCTGTGGCTTGCAATGTGCAGGAGGTCAGACTAGGTGATTACCATGGTCCCGTCTGACCTTAAAAATCTATGAGCCTATGAACATTGTTTGTGATCCAAGTTATTAAATGCTTATTTGTGATCCACGGTACTAAACAAGATACCACACTCCTTCCACATGACCATCAGTTTAGCCCAGTTCAGTCCCAGGGTTCTGGTGGCATTAGCTATCTGTGAGAGCTCCTGTAGTTTAGGATCTCCTCAGGACTTCTCAGTGTATATTCCAGCCTTATTTCCTGACCCTATGGTGCACTGCGTGCAGGCCAAAACTCTGCAATCACACAAAGCCTCACTGATCTCAATGGGCTCCCAGTGCACGAGTGACATTGCAGAATCAAGGCTTCAGTCCATACACGTGGAGAAACTTTTTCTTACAAACACAAGGGTGACCAAAGAAGTACCATTACCAGTGGTTCTTAACCTTTCCCATACTGTGACTCCATGGTACATCAGAAAGAGAGAAAAAAAAAAAAAAGTCTCTGGACCCTCCCACTCCCTTCTAGCTATAAACAAAAGGGAGGGTGATCACATTCTAGAACCCACATTCGGGCGGGGGGGGGGGGAGGAAGGATTGGGGACACCTAAAGGTTCCACACAACGTTCCATAAGCCTGCTGCGCTCGGGGGGGCATATCCAACCCTACAGATATATGGGTCTCAACAACCGCTAGCCACAAATATATTCCATCTTGTTCAGAGAAACAGCAAAACATTCTTGCAAGTATGCTCTAACCCTGTCCATGAAATCCTGCCCTATCTGGCAGGCTTTCTATACTAGAGAATCCAGGACAGAATTTGGCCCCAAAATGTATTTTTTTAAATATCAATTTAAAAAGGACAGTGGCAACTTACAAATCACACTACTATTATTAAAAGTGAAAACAGAAAATGTTCCACAACTGTCACTATGGTAATACAATTAATAAAATAAATAAATGATCATTGTAATTGTAAAACCACAAAAACTGGCGGGGGGGGAGGGTCCTCAGGAAAATTTAATCAAAACTGCTTTAAAACGTATTTAGCTGACTAAATTTCAAGTAGATTTTATCCCTTTAATAATAGACAGCATGTGAGAACTTTCTCATTCACTTCTAGAGTCATAGTGCAAGGGAGAGCTGCTGTCCGCTCACAGCTAGGGTGACCAGATATCCTGATTTTATAGGGACAGTCCCGATTTTTGGGTCTTTTTCTTATATAGGCTCCTATTACCCCCCACCCCATCCTGATTTTTCACATTTGCTGTCTGGTCACCCTACTCATAGCACATGAGAATTGTGTCACCACCACAATACCCAGTTTTACTTCTCAAGTCACCAGTGACTGTTCCCAGAATACGTCTCCCTGACAGAATTAAAAGTGATTTATGTCTCAACAGGAAGCATGTAACCTTCCAGACAGTACTGGCTTGGCTCTTTTTGTTTAGACAAAAAATTTCCCCCGAAAGCATGGAGAAAGGGGCTTTTAAGCTGTTCTATTCTGGCCTTTGCTTATAAAATTCTCTCCTACTGGAAGTGTGTGGTGCTCAGACTGCAGTTGTTTTGAAATCCGGTTTGAATCTCTCTTGATGATTTAACACATATTGTTTGAAAGGATTTTTGATAACCTGCTGTAATTTTCCTCCTGTAACGAGTCACTGCTCTACCTTGTTTTATAGGCTATTTCTAATGCATTGCCTGAAAGGCACCCTAATGATAAGATACAACATTGGAATAATTGGAATACTTGCAGAGATTCATTCTCTGGTTCTTTCCCAGAATGATTCCCTGGTGTTTCTCTCATCCAACATGGAATGAGTAGGTCCAGGGCCATCCCTAGCTATTCTGGAGGCCAACACAGCCCTCCCCGGCCCTGCCGCAGGAGGCCTATACAGCCCCCCCCGTGGGGGGAGGGGGAGGAAGAAGGCAGGCCTCCGTGGGGGTGGGGAGGCTGGCTTGGGGGACAGGGGGAACCACCCCCCAGCACTCACCAGTGGCATGGCTGGGGCCGGGTCCCTGCACTTCTCGCCACCGGTGAGTGCAGGCCCGGCCCTGCTGCACTCCTCAGGGCAGTGGGGGCGGGGAGAGGTGGGGCTGGGGCGGGGACTTTGGGGAAGGAGTAGAGTGGGGGTGGAGCAGGGACGGGGGGCCATGGGGAAGAGCCGGAGCAGGACTGGAGCAGCATGCAGCTGCGCAGGGCACCAGGAAATTTGTTGCCCCAAGTTTCCTGGTGCCCTACGCAGCTGTGTACTTTGTGTATGGGTAAGGACGGCCCTGAGTAGGTCTGGACTAAGACCTAATTGATTTTGCTTCACTTGACTTTTAACACCTGCCCCATGCCCTGCATTCTCTTCATCCTTCTTCACACCCAACTAAGCCATAAGCTCTTGGGGCACGAGCGGTGTTTTCTTATATATCTGTCCAGTGCCTAATACAATGCAACCGTGATCTTGAATGGAACTTGTAGGTGCTACAGAAATATAAATAATAAACAACAAATACATTTAGATCACTGACCTCTTGAATCTGGTCTGCTTTGTAGTAAACAGAGCCAATGTTCCTGCTCCTTAAAAGCCAGGAAAGCAAATTAATGTATCCTACACAAGCATAAAGTGTTTATAAAAGCTACTTTAATCCAGGGCTATCTGCATTGTATGCTTCTCCCTCCCACCAGTCGCCGTATTACATAAAAGTTTGCAGAGAACAGATAAACATGGAAAGGAATAGGGAGAAAATGAGAGTCAAGATATTCACGTTATTTGATTTTACACCAGAAACAGCCTCCTTTTCTATGAGTGATGTCTTGGAAACAGAGCAACTATGTACCAAAGAGAAATGCTGTACATCAAAACGAGAAAGCCATAAGCACAGCCTGATTTAGTTTAACAAGATAGAAGAAGTGAGTGCCAGGAAACCACAGAAACAGTTTTGGACACAGATCAGAACTGCAGACATCAATGTAAGCCTCAAGTTTTTCCCAGCCTGTCATTTATTGTGTTATCTGGGTCAGAGGTCAGGTCACAAGAAACTAAATGAAAAGTTCCTAATAGTGAGAGACAGCAGGAATCATTTTTGACAATGTACCATTTGGTACACTGAGCCTTACTGGAGCAGAGAAGAGATAACATGGGGGGTGGGGAGGGGGAGAACATTTCTTTTTCATCAGCGAGGGATGACTAGATAACACACAAATATCAGTAACGCTCCAGGAAGTGAAAACAGAATGACAAAAAAAACCCAGCTGCATGCATTTCCTATTTGTTTCCTCATTGCCATCTTTGAGAGAAGATGTGAAACTGTCCTTACCACTGTGGTCTTTAAAAATACTATGGCCCTTCATGCAAGAGGCAAGTTATGTTAACCTCACTGTGCTGGCCAAACTCCATTCTGGGTAATTATATTAGGCTTGCCTACAATCCCCCCTGTAGTTGCAGCTGGACATGGTATTCTTCTTCACTTCCTTTATTCAACTGTTGCATAGTGTTGCTTTGTGGTATTCAACAGCTGCCCCATTCCAGTTCAGAGGAGGTAGCATTTCATGACTGAGTGACGTGATACTGGTATATACAGAGAGCATCAAATTCTACCAAGCATCTCAAGAAAATGGAATTGTCATTTCTGAACTCACACATCAGACTCACCCACACAACTTCAAATAAGTCTTAATGGATACGTGTTCACAAAGTGCAAACAAATTAGAAGAACATTCAAACTGAATGCAATTTACACTGATCCGAGCTTTGAGTGCAGAATGTAGTTATTTAACTTCAGTCTGACAGTTGTTGTTCCTACAAAGGTTTGGCCTTTGTGAGGTAAATTTCTACAGTTGGAAGATAAGGTGCAAAATTTCAAAAGTGGTTTCTCATTCTGGAGGACTCAGTTTTTGGGTGCAACTAGAGAGACCCTTTAACTTGATTTTCAGAAGCCCGTGGAAACTATTGAAGGGAAGTCCCATCAGCTACTGAAGTCAGTGGAAGCTGCCGCTGTTGCTCAGCTCTTTCTGAAAATCAGGACACGGCATTTCAAGCTGGGCATGGGTACCCAAAAATGGAGATACCTAAATTCAATGGCCGCTTTTGAAATGTCTTAACCCTGCGGGGTGCTGAACGCTCTCCATTCCCACTGAATTCAAGAGCTTTACATGATCAGGCCCTAACATTGTACTTCCATATTTCCATCCTCTGAATGTCACTGTGTCTGCAACCAGCAGACACAAAGCACGAGGCTTACTTGTGATTGTTTACCAATATGGTTATGCAGTATGCAATTTTAGCGGTATAAAGGTAAAGCTATTCCTATACGGGAAGGGGAATAAGCTATATGGTATAAAGCACCTTTTTACTGATAGAACAGCATTCACACTAGGGATAGTATACTGCTTTAGCTATATTAGTATAGTCTTCTAACGCCCACTGAAGAAACTGGATTGTGTGTGAAAGCAGTTGAGCCACATGCAGTGCACACAACCCTTTAGCTCCATGAAATTAACATAAAGCTGCTTGAGGGACTACCTTAAAGCCACTGCTAGGGCTGCTGCTGCTTTCAATAATTAACCTTTTGCAGACTACAAATTGCTTGTACATTTCCCTCCTCCCCACACAGCAGCAGACATAAATTGCTTCTTGCAGTCGCTTCATCTCTAAAACAGGATGTGCTGAAAGCGAGTAAGGAAATGTTATGCTGCCAGCGCTATCCAGTGCTCAGGCAATTGGACATATTGGGCTCCTCTCTCAGACACCAGTTTTATATTAGTTGCTTAACTCTGATGGCTTTAATGGAGTTACTGCTGGTTTAACACTGGCACAATTTAGAGGGGAATCAAGACTCTAATGTGTGCATAAATCACTGTCAGGTTCCCATCTACTCCCCTTTCATAAAAGGTAATCAAATCACTATATGAGCCTTTTGCAACAATAGTGTTCCCAAATACACAGAGTAGCTTGTCGTATCTTGCCCACATTTTCAACTGCTGCCTCTAAAATTCTATTTGCAATTTTATGCATGCACTTTTTCATGCCAGAGTTGCTGCATGCCTTGGCCTTGCACAGTCACAGGCACAATTGTAGAGAATGAAACCCCTGGGAAAATTTGACCCATTGTCATGTAAATGTTACTGAACTTTGGTGTTTTTAGCGATCAGGGCAGTCCATATGGGAATTCTGCCACAATATGGCCTTCAATGGCAGCAGGCCCTTGAGGGCAGAAACTCTGTGCCAGCTGTTTACATTCTGCCACCCATGCTCACACTGAATAGTACTTCCCTCCGCAAATAGTCCCACTGATTTCCCACAGCTAGACTGAGGAGCCATTATTCATTCTGATAAGCACTAACTTGTCCAAATGGTCCCACTGACTTCAGTAGCTAGATTGTGAACCCTGACCCATGTGAAAGAGAGAAGACTACTCAAGGTGAGTAAGGGGTTCTCACTCTGGCCCACTGGGACCATCCAAGGAGTGGGAGTAAGGATGGTAGAATCTGGCCCTATGATGTGAGCTCTCTTAGATTCTCCCAATTTCACTCACTTTACTTCACATCTTCGCAAGCAGGCTGGCTAACCTAGTGAGGAGGGCTTTAAACTAGGTTCACCGGGGGAAGGAGACCAAAGCCCTGAGGTAAGTGGGGAAATGGGATACCGGGAGGAAGCATGAGCAGGACAGTGCAAGAGGGGAGGACTCCTGTCTCAGACTGAGAAAGCGGGACAATCAGCAAGTTATCTTAAGTGCCTATACACAAATGCAAGAAGCCTGGGAAACAAGCAGGGAGAACTGGAAGTCCTGGCACAATCAAGGAACTATGATGTGATTGGAATAACAGAGACTTGGTGGGATAACTCACATGACTGGAGTACTGTCATGGATGGATATAAACTGTTCAGGAAGGACAGGCAGGGCAGAAAAGGTGGGGGAGTTGCATTGTATGTAAGAGAGGAGTATGACTGCTCAGAGCTCCGGTATGAAACTGCAGAAAAACTTGAGAGTCTCTGGATTAAGTTTAGAAGTGTGAGCAACAAGGGTGATGTCGTGTTGGGAGTCTGTTATAGACCACCAGACCAGGGGGATGAGGTGGACGAGGCTTTCTTCCGGCAACTAGCAGAAGTTACTAGATCGTAGGCCCTGGTTCTCATGGGAGACTTTAATCATCACCCTGATATCTGCTGGGAGAGCAATACAGCAGTGCACAGACAATCCAGGAAGTTTTTGGAAAGTGTAGGGGACAATTTCCTGGTGCAAGTTCTGGAGGAATCAACTAGAGGCAGAGCTCTTCTAGACCTGCTGCTCACAAACCAGAAAAAATTAGTAGGGGGAGCAAAAGTGGATGGGAACCTGGGAGGTAGTGACCATGAGATGGTCAAGTTCAGGATCCTGACACAAGGAAGAAAGGAGGGCAGCAGAATACGGACCCTGGACTTCAGAAAAGCAGACTTTGACTCCCTCAGGGAAATGATGGGCAGGATCCCCTGGGAGAATAACATAAGGGGGAAAGGAGTCCAGGAGAGCTGGCTGTATTTTAAAGAATCCTTATTGAGGTTGCAGGAAAAAAACATCCCGATGTGTAGAAAGAACAGTAAATATGGCAGGCAACCAGCTTGGCATAACAGTGAAATCCTTGCTGATCTTAAACGCAAAAAAGAAGCTTACAGGAAGTGGAAGATTGGAGAAATGACCAGGGAGGAGTATAAAAATATTGCCCAGGCATGCAGGAGTGAAATCAGGAAGGCCAAATCACACTTGGAGTTGCAGCTAGCAAGAGATGTTAAGAGTATCAAGAAGGGTTTCTTCAGGTATGTTAGCAACAAGAAGAAAGTCAAGGAAAGTGTGGGCCCCTTACTGAATGAGGGAGGCAACCTAGTGACAGAGGATGTGGAAAAAGCTAATGTACTCAATGATTTTTTTGCCTCTGTCTTCACAAACAAGGTCAGCTCCCAGACTGCTGCACCGGGCAGCACAATATGGGGAGAAGGTGACCAGCCCTATGTGGAGAAAGAAGTGGTTCGGGACTATTTAGAAAAACTGGATGAGCACAATTCCATGGGGCCGAATGAGCTGCATCTGAGGGTGCTAAAGGAGTTGGGGGATGTGATTGCAGAGCCATTGGCCATTATCTTTGAAAACTCATAGCGATTGGGGGAGGTCCCGGATGACTGGAAAAAGGCTAATGTAGTGCTCATCTTTTAAAAAGGAAAGGAGGAAGATCCGAGGAACTACAGGCCAGTCAGCCTCACCTCAGTCCCTGGAAAAATCATGGAGCAGGTCCTCAAGGAACCAATTCTGAAGCACTTAGAGGAGAGGAAAGTGATCAGGAACAGTCAGCATGGATTCACCAAGGGCAAGTCATGCCTGACTAATCTAATTGCCTTCTATGAGGAGATAACTGGGTCTGTGGATGAGGGGAAAGCAGTGGATGTGTTATTCCTTGACTTTAGCAAAGCTTTTGATACAGTCTCCCACAGTATTATTGCCAGCAAGTTAAAGAAGTATGGGCTGATGAATGGACTATAAGGTGGATAGAAAGATCTGGCTAGATCGTCCGGCTCAACGGGTAGTGATCAACAGCTCCATGTCTAGTTGGCAGCCAGTTTCAAGCGGAGTGCCCGAAGGGTCGGTCCTGGGGCCGGTTTTGGTCAATATCTTTATTAATGATCTAGAGGATAGCGTGGACTGCACTCTCAGTAAGTTTGCAGACGACACTAAACTGGGAGGAGTGGTAGATACGCTGGAGGGTAGGGCTAGGATACAGAGGGACCTAGACAAATTAGAGGATTGGGCCAAAAGAAACCTGATGAGGTTCAACAAGGACAAGTGCAGAGTCCTGCATTTAGGACGGAAGAATCCCATTCACTGTTACAGACTAGGGACCGAATGGCTAGGAAGCAGTTCTGTAGAAAAGGACCTAGGGGTTACAGTGGATGAGAAGCTGGATATGAGTCAACAGTGTGCCCTTGTTGCCAAGAAGGCTACCGGCATTTGGGGCTGTATAAGTAGGGGCATTGCCAGCAGTTCGAGGGACGTGATCATTCCCCTCTATTCGACATTGGTGAGGCCTCATCTGGAGTACTGTGTCCAGTTTTGGGCCCCACACTACAAGAAGGATTTGGAAAAATTGGAAAGAGTTCAGCGGAGGGCAACAAAAATGATTAGGGGGCTGGAACACATGACTTATGAGGAGAGGCTGAGGAAACTGGGATTGTTTAGTCTGCAGAAGAGAAGAATGAGGGCGGATTTGATAGCTGCTTTCAACTACCTGAAAGGGGGTTCCAAAGAGGATGGAGCTAGACTGTTCTCAGTGGTACCTGATGACAGAACAAGGAGTAATGATCTCGAGTTGCAGTGGGAGAGGTTTAGGTTGGATATTAGGAAAAACTTTTTAACTAGGAGGGTGCTGAAGCACTGGAATGCGTTACCTAGGGAGATGGTGGAATCTCCTTCCTTAGAGGTTTTTAAGGTCAGGCTTGACAAAGCCCTGGCTGGGATGATTTAGTTGGGAATTGGTCCTGCTTTGAGCAGGGGGTTGGACTAGATGACCTCCTGAGGTCACTTCCAACCCTGATAGTCTATGATTCCTATTAAAGAAAATGGGACTACATGCAGAGTAATCTCCATGCAGTACTTGCAGGAGTAAGGGCAGCAGAACTACCCCTTAAATGGCTACTTTAAGCAAGATGAGTCATTACATGAAAGAGAGAATCCAAAAGATCCAGGGGGCCAAATCCTCATCGGACATAAATCAGTGTAGCACCATTGGCTGCTAGCATACAGGTGAACAACTGTTTGTTATGACTCATGCCACAGCTAAGAAAACACCACAGTTATAATTGATGACATTGAAATCACATTAACTTTCCCCATTTGGAGCATTATAAGAGACTGATTCTTCTAGACGATTCAAAGGAAAAGCTGAGATTTTACGAGGGATATGGAAACTTGCTATTACAAGGCTACTCTCCTCGCCTTTCCTTGTCCCCTGGGCAGGAGCAAATGAAAGGGTTAAACTTCCACCATCAGGAAGAAAGGACGGATGGACAGCAAGATGAGACAGACAGGTAGGTAGTTGCAGGTGAGTAAAGACTGAGCTTTTTTCCAGGGAGGCTTGTTCACTTAAATGACAGTCAGATCACTTGTTGCTAATTACCACTTGTTAACGCTATGGAACCTAGAAGCAAAGAAAGGCCTCCACCATTTGTTCTAGCAAAGCACAGGGCAAAAGAAATCAGCCCATTCCCCACCAACTCACCCAACCCTCCCTTTTTTTGCCACAGCTCAAAGGCCAGCATTCCTGTGAAACAGTAATAGGGCGGAAGAGCCTCCTGGGTATTGGCACGCAAATGAGCACACTAATTAGTATAGCCTAATTTTGTGTCAGGAGGAGAGGCTCATTATTACAATCTCATTCTCCTATTATCGCTGAAAAACGTGTTCCTCCAGTCTTCTGTGTGGCTTGGTGGAAAGGGCGGGCAGGGATTAGGAGAAACGCACTATGATGCTAACTTCCATGTGGTGTCATGGCGCCAGTTGGGCGGTGAGGTTCCTCTGCTCTGTCTAGGACAGCAGCTCATCAGTTTGGCAGATTACAGCCATGACAGTGTTTCTGGTGGAATCCAGTACAGCAAAGCTCCTCTTCCTTATATACCGGGGGGTTGAAGCAGTAGGTACCACTGCCACAAGGAACCAGCTTTTTCTTTTAAAGAGATCTCCATGGCTAGTTCAATGGTAGCTGAGTGTCTTCTAAGATGGGCCTTAGCTCTGAAACAAGAAGACTGGGGGGCTGAGGAGAAGCTGCACCAGAGTTAGCAACAGTGGGAATTTTTAAGTAAAAACAGTCTAGTTTGTGCAACTCAAACAGATTGATAGTAGTTCAGACACATCATTAGCAATCTTTTGTCATGTGACCATTCATCTAAGGGCTAGTCTACACAGGCAGTGCTAAAGCGTTTCCGCGGAAGCGCTTTAACGTGGCTTGTGTGGTCATGGCAGAGCGCTGGGAGAGAGCTCTCCCAGCACTCTAAAAAAACCCACCTCCACAAGGGGCGCAGCTCCCAGCGCTGGGGCACTGTCTACACTGGTGCTTTACAGTGCTGAAACTTGCTGCGCTCAGAGGAGTGTTTTTCACATCCCTGAGCGAGAAAGTTGCAGCGCTGTAAATTGCCAGTGTAGACTAGCCCCAATGAATGCTATTGGCTCTACTTTTTTTAAAACACCTGCAGCATTGGATGTGTGTTTTGTAATATCCATAAAACATGACGCACTTCTACAGTGCCTTCTGTCTGAGCCTCTCAGGTGCTTTACAGCCATTAATGGATTGAGCTGCCCAATACTCTGTGAGATAGGGAAGTGTTGTTTGGTTTGTTTTTTAAACAAATGGGGACACTGAGATGTCAGGGTCAAAATTGTCAAGACTGGCCATTGATTTGGGACATTTTAGATTTTAGGAGCCCATGGTTTTTCAGAAGTGCTGAATGAGCCGATAGCTCCAGCAGAAACCTCTGGGATCTACACCTGCTCAGTACTTCTTAAAAATCAAACCAAAGGTGTCAAAATGAGTGCCTAAAAATTGAGGCTTCTGAAATCACTAGCCACTTTTGAAAATATGTCTGTGTGTGAGTTGCACACGGAACTTGAATGCCCCTTTTATTCCCAATTACCAATGCCCCTCCAAACACACCCCCAGCCCCTACCCCAAGTAGAGTTGTGGCCCATAAAGGGAGGAGCACGAGAGAGTCCATGAAGTCCATTAGGGACTTTGTTATTGCTATTACATGGAAGGTGCTCATATACTATGGGGATGGGGAGCAGTATAAAATGCTGAGAGAGACAGACAGTCGGAAGCAAAGCTACGAACACCACCAGATCTACTGATTTCCATCCCGTGCTTTAACCACAAGCCCACCGCTCCCTTCTTGTAGAGCAGGGGTTCTCAAACTGGGGGTCGTGACCCCGCAGAGGGTCACAAGGTTATTACATGGGAGGTCGTGAGCTGGCAGCCTCTACCCCCAAACCTGCTTTGCTGCCATTTATAATAGTGTTAAATATAAAAAAGTGTGTTTAATATGTAAGGCGAGGGTCACACTCATAAACTTGCTGTGTGAAAGGGGTCACCAATACAAAAGTTTTAGAACCACTGTTGTAGAGTAATCATTACATCAAAACCGAAGTCGCCATTATCATTTGTAAAATGACTGTCGGTTCTTTATTAAAACACACTCTCAGCTGTTCTATAAGGTCTGAAATGAACTTGACTTGGTCTATTATTTCACATACACAATTATATTTTCTTTGCCTATATTTGGAGAGGAGTCTGGAAAAGTGATATCACAACTGGAATGAGGAAGTATTTATTCCCTGGCTGCAAACACATGACAGTGAAGTAAGACTACTATTTGGAGAACTATTTATATTGACATTTCCCGAACCAAACATGACGGAGAGAAACTCGGGACAAAATGTTGTGTCATTGCTACATTCTGCAGGAACCACTGCCAGGGTTTCACAGAAGTCTGAATGACAGCAAGTTACAACTGCATTGCGCAGCAGGCAGGCTAAGGGAGATAAGTGGAGGGTTATAGGAATAGATCATTGCATCAGACAGACTACTGTTCTTGGAGCAAAGATTAGCATTTGTTGTGACCTGCCTGGGTGGGCTTGTTTGCCCATGACTAACTCTTGTTACATAAACCTAAAATGTTCGCTATTGAAAAAATGGACATGAACAAATAAAGCCTGAAGGATTAACCCATTGCAACATCCATTGTCGTAATCAATGCTCCTGACAAGTTTGGCTTATATACATGTGAAGCACATCTATGTTGAAACAAATCTTTTAAAACCCTCTCGCTCATAATTCGCTGGTGATATAAATGCATGTGAAATGGACAGTGGTTATAGCACAATCAGTGTGCAAAGACATTCAATACAGAGTGGAATTTGATTTTAGTGAACACTGCTTGTAGTGTTCATTCTGTTCTATAGATCAAAAATTACTTTCCCAAAAGCCATTCCCTGTTGCTAATGGATCAGTCAGGATTTGATTGTGAGAATCAGTTGTTTAGAAGTAATCATTTCTTTTAAAAAATTAAGGATTACAAAGGGAAAAGAGATCTAGCTCAGACCCAATTTCCAGGCAGAGATCATATGAATGTATAGTCTGAACACCTTTAAGAAACACTACAAAACCTTCCTCTGATGAAGCTTTTCCTCCATAACATCATTCACAGCATCAACCATTTCCTTTCCCCACTGCCTTTTAAAAAAACAACACACCCGAAGTGGAGCTTTCTATGCTCGCAAAACAGAGAAGAGTCAGAGATTCTATGAAGTCCCCTAGGGATCTCATTATAGGGACCTCACTATTACCAATATAATTTATGTGGAAGGTCCTCAGATACTACAGTGAATGATGGCAGTACAAAAAGTGATTAGACAAAGATTTCACACCTCTGAGTGCCAATTATCTGCAACTGAAGAATGTTACAAGTTCATAAGTGTACCAGTTAGAGCCAATAATAAGCTACATTGGCATTAAAATACCTAATATTACATTAATATACGCAAGAGATCTTACTCTGTCCTTGCAAAATTCGGACAGACTCACAGGTAAGTCCAGAAGCATCTAAGTTGGAGTATCATACATGTTGAAGAGCCTGGAAGAAGTAAATAACAGCAGTTAAGTAGCCTCGTAGGCTCCCTTCTGAATGTGGTCCTTTGTTTCTATGCATGTGGCTTCTGTCTGGAATTCATCCATATCTATCTTTAGTAACTGGAGTCCACCATGTGTCCAGTGTACGGGATGTATACAGTATATGGGACAAACAGGGTATAAAACGTTACCAAATCAGAATGGTGGCATTTGACACCCACTTTGCACAGATGTAAATGACTACACATGGGGCAACAGAGACTCAGGCACCTATATCTGTTCAAATTTGACAGACTATTAATCATTTATAAATACATCTATCATATGCAATACAATCCGAAATAAAATCCAGAGGTTCTTATACCTGGCCAAATTGTGCAGTTCACAATTAAGCAAATTTCCATCGAGTATATGTGATTTTGCCAGACTAAAAACTGATGTAAAACCTTTGGGCAGAACAGGGGGAGGGTGAAAAAAGATTGGGGGGAAGAGTTCTCCGCAACATTTTCCTCACTAACATTGTTTCCCAGCCATTCTGTCCAGCATGGAAAAGGACAGGGGCCAGTCCAGAAACACCATAGACCCCTGACTAGGGTGAACCCATGGCTGTTTATGAGGAAGCCCTACACATCCATACCAGCTTGAAATCTCCAGGTCCAGCCTCATAGGTAGCACAGTTCCAGTCGAGCCACACTGCCAAGGCCTCTGCTGCTCACCCTGAAAACCCCATAATTGGGGATTCCCCATCTCAGCCTCTGGCTGTATTGCATATCTGATATGAGTGCAGAAGGGGACACCGGGCACTACTCCAACCCCACCCTTCCCATTCCTCTAATGCTCCACCCACTCCCTGCCTCCACATTCCACTTAGAACCAAACCCCTTGGATTGGCCTCCATGGTGTCCAGGGGAAGTAATGTTACTGCATATGTGTCTGGGCTGTGCCCAGAGATCTTCACACAGAGGGCCTCATCCTCAACTGGTCTTAGCGACAAGACAAGGCCCTGAATAAGGACCTCAGGATTTGGTCTGATAAAAGAAAAAGATCAGAGGTTATTATTTTACTGAGGGTAGACCCAGTCCACATTTTTTGACTGAAACTTTTTCTTTTCTTTTTTTTTTAAATAAAAAAATGGCCTTTTCATCAAAATAGAAATTTGCTCAGGAAATGTATGTTTTCAATGAACTTTTTCAATTTTTTCAATAAAAACAAAAAATGTTTCAGTTTTGGGCAACTGAAAAATTTCAGCTACTTAGGGGAAAATTTTCCATTAAAACTAATCCCCCCTCACCCTCCCAAACTGGCCAAAACTGTTTTGATTTTTGGCAAGCCAAAAAACAAAAAAACAAACAAAAAAAACAAAAACAAAAAAAAAAACACTTTGGGGGTTTCAGTTTTTTTACGACCCCCCCTCAAAAAACTTTCTAGAGTAATTTTGACAAAATCAACATTATTTTTGTTTTTGACAAACTCTTTCACAGGAGAAATTTTTTTTCGCAATCAGCTCTAAGTGGACGGGCATCAGTTACAACAGTAGTAGATCTTTGTCCAGCAATAGAAGCTAACCTTGGATCAATCAGAGATATCCATTGAAAATTTACTGGAAGAAGCAAAGACTTCAGTCCAGAAGTTGACTAATGAAGGTACTTATACTGACTCCTTAAGTGAAGGGAACAAGAAGTGTTTGTTAAGCCAGCTGAAAAAGGTACACAGACTTAATTCTTACAAAACTACAATAGTGATTTCTGGATTCTACTCAACTTCTACATAGTTTTACAGATCCCCATCTTATAAAACACCTACAGTTGAGTGGAGTGAGGCACTAGCAGCAATGAGGCTGCTATATGATCAGGACAAAATAGAAAATTTTGAACACAGAGTGGAATATCATACGACAAACAAATGGTGATTTAACTTCAACTTCTTTATCATCACTAGTGGTTCGACCCAATCTTTGTGCTCTGTTTCCTGGGATGAAAGAAGTAGGAATTCATCTCTTGCTACTCCCAGTCACAACAGCTACAGCTGAGCATTCTTTTTCCTCATTGAATAGAATTTTGTGTTCTGAAAGAAGTCACCTTCTGCCTGATCATGAGCATATCATGAAAGACTGGAAGTAACGAACACATAAAAAGACAACAAAGAGTGCAAAATTACAACAAGAAACCAAGAAGGATGTAGATGTAGTGCTTCATAGTAGGCTTGAGTAGCCAATTTTAATTTTTGTTAGGATTTTAAAACAGGAGTTAAATCTATAAAATGGTCGTCAAACATTTTTCAGTTTTTACTATGGTGCAATACAGCCCACCTTCACCCTCACGGTCTCAACCCTCGTCGGCCCTCACCTCCCACCCCCGACCCCAAATATTTTAATACTCCCCCCCACCCCCAATTTCAATTCCTGGGGAAAATACTGTGCATGAGTCATGCACCTTTCCAGAACAGCCTGCATTAATGTCCGTGAAAAGTCCACGGTGATCCACAAGCGCCTGGAGAACTATAGAGAAATATCCCTTCCGATTAGGCTAGGTGGTCTAGTGCCAGAATTGGAATATGCGTGCCATCTATTGCCCCTCCACAGTTAGGGAAGCCCATTTGTGCAAAGCCATCCACAATGTCACACACGTTGCCTAGAGTCAGGTTCTTTTGGAGCAGGATCCGATTAATGGCCCCACACACTTCTGTCAACACGAATCCAACGGTCGACTTTTCCACTCCAAACTGGTTAGCAACCGATCGGTAGCAGTCTGGAGTAGCCAGCTTCCAAAGTGCAATTGTCACACGCTTCTCCAATGACAGGGCAGCTCTCATTCTCGTGTCCTTGCGCCACAGGGCGGGGGGAGCTCATCACAGTCCCATGAATGTGGCTTTCCTTATCCAAAAGTTCTGCAGCCGCTGCTCATCATCCCAGACATGCATGACGATGTAATCCCACCACTCAGTGCTTGTTTCCCAAGCCCAAAAGCAGTGTTCCACTGTGGTCAGCACCGCTGTGAATGCCACAAGCAATCTCGTGTCGTAGCTACTACGCGTGGCGAGATCAATGTCGAACTCCTCTTGCCTTTGTAGCTTAAGGAATAACTCCACAGCTACTCGTGATATGTTAGTGAGAGCGAGCAGCATATTGGTCAACTGTGCGGGATCCATTCCTGCAGACCAAAAAGGCAGAGCCTGCAGTACACAAACCGTTGAAAGATGGCACCAAATGTGGACAGAAACACAGGGATTGCTGGAATGCATAGCAATGCATCATGGGGCATTGGGACAGGACCCAGGATGCCCTATGACCCCCCCTTCACCTTTCCACAACTGTTAGCAGCAGAAGAGGAAGAGATGCTTTGTGGGATAGCTGCCCAGAGTACACCACTCCAAATACCGCTGCAATTGCCACAAATGTGAACATGCTATTGCCCAGGAAGTTGACAGTGTGAACACACAACAGCAGTTTCCCTTCAGCACCCTCTGAGCGGCGCTGTAAATGCCAGTGCTTTAACTCTGCCAGTGTAGACATACCTTTATACCAGTATAGCTTAGGGTGACTTATACCAGAATAGCTGTGTCCATGCTAGGGCTTTTGCCAGTGTAACTATTTGGGGTTTTTTAAAATGATGCCCCTAACCAAAATAGTTTATAATCAGTAAAACTTTTAAGTGTAAACCAGGCCTAATTATAGGATAATTACAATGCTACATAAATTAATATTATATGGAACAATCCTTCCCAGGCAGAAAAGCCTACAAGGAATTTTCCATATTTAATTTAGATTATTCTTAAGGCCTGTGAATGCTATAAATGTAACCAGTTACAGCACAGTTTTCCCTGGCCCTGGTGCTTTTTGTAATATAGATGGACCATAACTGTGTTCTCCAACTTGGCTTAAACCTGTTTTGCCAGTGGACAACAAGATCCCATTTTGGTTGAATTTATAGTGCAGGCAGGCCCTAAGAACAAGACAGTATGCCAAAGGCCTAGCCACCAAGGAAATCCTCTTCTTTTCCAGACATAAAACTATAAACCAGGCACAGATTAACCAGGTCTGACTGTGTGAAATGTTTTTAATCCAAGCCCCTAGGTGACTCAGTGGGTTTGGCAGAAGCCTGAATGACAGAAAGGGTCAGAAGGGAATTTTTTACTGCAGTGTCTGCTCAAAACCACAGCCTGCCCATAAACTCTCAGTAATACCGTTTCCGGAGTGCACCAGTTAAGCGCTTTACCACAGATCAGTGGCCAGAATGTAAAACAAAACTACAGCATAGAAAGCTTGCTTGAGGCTGACAGGGCTACAGTATGCCTGTCTGACCCATCAAGGTTCATATGCCAATAACACAAAGCACTTTCGTTTAAATCCTTCCTTTAATTCCAGGCCATTTTTCCAATGCAATACATCCAAAAATACATTAAAAAGGGAAGGGGTTGGGGAAGGGAATGTGTAGGTCTGTCTCTGTTTTCTATAGAGAAATCACAAAACTACTGCTTCCAAGAAATAGGTTTTTGCAGCCAAATCAACTGTTTCTTCTTTTAAAACATCACTTTTTTTGGTTTCGGTATCAATCCTCTTATGAGCGTACACGTGAAAAAAAAACTGTAAATATACCTGCTTTCATGACCATAATAAAACACATGGTGGCAACAGAAAAGAAAGTTAAACATTAGCCTCATTCTTGTCCCCTATGATGTGGGATTCTAAATTCCCTCTCAGCAACAATGCCATAGTACAAACACCCTATTAAACCTTTACCACAAGACATCTTGCAGGTGTCTATATACAGTATACCCTACCTACATTTACATTAAGCATCTAATCCCTGTGTTTAATCATGAAATTTGCTGCACTTATTTGCTGCAATTCGTTACCAGGTGGAAGAGGTCACAGCTAAGAATTCACATATTGTGGTAGCACTAGCTTAACCATGTGTTTCATTTGAGCTGGGGGAGGAGGGAGAGGAAATGGCAATAAAAGCTGAGCTGACATAAAAATGAACTCAAACATTTCACCCAAACCATTTAGTTTTCACACATACAAATCCCAGACCTATAGCATTTAACCTGCAGCTCTAGTTAAACACTAAATGCTTAATAATCTCTCAGACGTAAAAACATATTGTCAGATATAAATGGACTTGCCCTTCAGAGATAATAAATACTTATCTACATGGGGGAGTTATTTTGGAAGAAACTATTCTGGACTGTGTAACTCCCTCAACCCAAAATGGCTGAAGTGGATTTGGAATAAAGCACTGATTCCAGAATAAGAGTGACTACACAGGGAATTAATCAGGAATAGCTATTTCACTTTAAATTCACACCCTATCTTAATCTGAATTAACTTTACTGTGTAGACAAGCCCTCAAGGCTTGATTCTCATGTACACTAAGGCCCCTTTACATCCCTCTGGCAGAATAAAGAGTCCTTAAAGTGATTGTAAATTACACAAGCCCCCAGGTTTTAAGACACCTTTACTGTATCAGAACAACTAAGGTCTTGGCTACACTGGCGCTGTACAGCGCTGCAACTTGCTGCACTCAGGGGTGTGAAAACGCCCCTCCCCGAGCACAGCGAGTACAGCGCTGTAAAGCGCCAGTGTAATCAGAGTCTGCAGCATTGCACGCTCGCTCACAGTGCTGCAAGCTATTCCCCTCGGAGAGGTGGAGTACATACAGCGCTGCGAGACCTCTCTCGCAGCGCTGGCAGTGCGACTACACTTGTGCTTCACAGCGCTGCCGCGGCAGCGCTGGGAAGTTCCGAGTGTAGCCAAGGCCATAGCGTAAATGAGAATCATACCCATGATAGTTATCATCGTACCTCTATTTCATGCACAGAACTTTCATTGATTATAATGAAAGTTCTGTGCATGAACTGATGACAAGCTGTGACGCTGTACGGTAATAATATTGGTATCAACAATATTATTATAAAATTGCAAGGAAACTGACCAGATATGCCAGGTAAAGGATCTGTTAAAATGTTATGATTTGCCAAGTATGATGATCTTGTTTATGTTTGTAACCCCTTTATACTG